>NW_027469147.1:0-300000 GCF_051020765.1 Lasioglossum baleicum | reverse complement strand
GTCGAGTAAAAACACGTGCGAGAGGATGCATCCCGCAGGCTAGTCGAGTAAAAACACGTGCGAGAGGATGCTTCCCGCAGGCTAGTCGAGTAAAAACACGTGCGAGAGGATGCATCCCGCATGCTAGTCGAGTAAAAACACGTGCAAGAGGATGCTTCCCGCAGGCTAGTCGAGTAAAAACACGTGCGAGAGGATGCATCCCGCAGGCTAGTCGCGTAAAAACACGTGCGAGAGGATGCGTCCCGCAGGCTAGTCGAGCAAAAACACGTGCGAGAGGATGCATACCGCAGGCTAGTCGAGCAAAAACACGGCGAGAGGATGCATCCCGCAGTCTAGTCGAGTAAAAACACGTGCGAGAGGATGCATCCCGCAGGCTAGTCGAGTAAAAACACGTGCGAGAGGATGCATCCCGCAGGCTAGTCGAGCAAAAACACGTGCGAGAGGATGCATCCCGCAGGCTAGTCGAGTAAAAACACGTGCGAGACGATGCATCCCGCAGGCTAGTCGAGTAAAAACACGTGCGAGAGGATGCATCCCGCAGGCTAGTCGAGTAAAAACAGGTGCGAGAGGATGCATCCCGCAGGCTAGTCGAGTAAAAACACGTGCGAGGTTTTGTGGGATGCGCATGCGCAGGTTTTGTGGGATGCGCATGCGCAGGTTTTTGGGATGCGCATGCGCAGGTTTTTTGGGATGCGCATGCCTAGTCGAGCAAAAACACGTGCGAGAGGATGCATCCCGCAGGCTAGTCGAGTAAAAACACGTGCGAGAGGATGCATCCTGCAGGCTAGTCGAGCAAAAACACGTGCGAGAGGATGCATCCCGCAGGCTAGTCGAGTAAAAACACGTGCGAGAGGATGCATCCCGCAGGCTAGTCGAGCAAAAACACGGCGAGAGGATGCATCCCGCAGTCTAGTCGAGTAAAAACACGTGCGAGAGGATGCATCCCGCAGGCTAGTCGAGTAAAAACACGTGCGAGAGGATGCATCCCGCAGGCTAGTCGAGTAAAAACACGTGCGAGAGGATGCGTCCCGCAGGCTAGTCGAGCAAAAACACGTGCGAGAGGATGCATCCCGCAGGCTAGTCGAGCAAAAACACGTGCGAGAGGATGCATCCCGCAGGCTAGTCGAGTAAAGACACATGCGAGAGGATGCATCCCGCAGGCTAGTCGAGTAAAAACACGTGCGAGAGGATGCGTCCCGCAGGCTAGTCGAGCAAAAACACGTGCGAGAGGATGCATCCCGCAGGCTAGTCGAGCAAAAACACGTGCGAGAGGATGCATCCCGCAGGCTAGTCGAGTAAAAACACGTGCGAGAGGATGCATCCCTCAGGCTAGTCGAGTAAAAACACGTGCGAGAGGATGCATCCCGCAGGCTAGTCGAGTAAAAACACGTGCAAGAGGATGCATCCCGCAGGCTAGTCGAGTAAAAACACGTGCGAGAGGATGCATCCCGCAGGCTAGTCGAGTAAAAACACGTGCGAGAGGATGCATCCCGCAGGCTAGTCGAGCAAAAACACGTGCGAGAGGATGCATCCCGCAGGCTAGTCGAGCAAAAACACGTGCGAGAGGATGCATCCCGCAGGCTAGTCGAGTAAAAACACGTGCGAGAGGATGCGTCCCGCAGGCTAGTCGAGCAAAAACACGTGCGAGAGGATGCATCCCGCAGGCTAGTCGAGCAAAAACACGTGCGAAAGGATGCATCCCGCAGGCTAGTCGAGTAAAAACACGTGCGAGAGGATGCATCCCGCAGGCTAGTCGAGTAAAAACACGTGCGAGAGGATGCATCCCGCAGGCTAGTCGAGTAAAAACACGTGCGAGAGGATGCATCCCGCAGGCTAGTCGAGTAAAAACACGTGCGAGAGGATGCGTCCCGCAGGCTAGTCGAGCAAAAACACGTGCGAGAGGATGCATCCCGCAGGCTAGTCGAGCAAAAACACGTGCGAGAGGATGCATCCCGCAGGCTAGTCGAGCAAAAACACGTGCGAGAGGATGCATCCCGCAGGCTAGTCGAGTAAAAACACGTGCAAGAGGATGCTTCCCGCTGGCTAGTCGAGTAAAAACACGTGCGAGAGGATGCATCCCGCAGGCTAGTCGAGTAAAAACACGTGCGAGAGGATGCATCCCGCAGGCTAGTCGAGTAAAAACACGTGCAAGAGGATGCTTCCCGCAGGCTAGTCGAGTAAAAACACGTGCGAGAGGATGCATCCCGCAGGCTAGTCGAGTAAAAACACGTGCGAGAGGATGCTTTCCGCAGGCTAGTCGAGTAAAAACACGTGCGAGAGGATGCATCCCGCATGCTAGTCGAGTAAAAACACGTGCAAGAGGATGCTTCCCGCAGGCTAGTCGAGTAAAAACACGTGCGAGAGGATGCATCCCGCAGGCTAGTCGAGTAAAAACACGTGCGAGAGGATGCGTCCCGCAGGCTAGTCGAGCAAAAACACGTGCTAGAGGATGCATCCCGCAAGCTAGTCGAGCAAAAACACGTGCCAGAGGATGCATCCCGCAGGCTAGTCGAGTAAAAACACGTGCGAGGTTTTGTGGGATGCGCATGCGCAGGTTTTGTGGGATGCGCATGCGCAGGTTTTTTGGGATGCGCATGGCTAGTCGAGTAAAAACACGTGCAAGAGGATGCTTCCCGCAGGCTAGTCGAGTAAAAACACGTGCGAGAGGATGCATCCCGCAGGCTAGTCGAGTAAAAACACGTGCGAGAGGATGCTTCCCGCAGGCTAGTCGAGTAAAAACACGTGCGAGAGGATGCATCCCGCATGCTAGTCGAGTAAAAACACGTGCAAGAGGATGCATCCCGCAGGGTAGTCGAGTAAAAACACGTGCAAGAGGATGCTTCCCGCAGGCTAGTCGAGTAAAAACACGTGCGAGAGGATGCATCCCGCAGGCTAGTCGAGTAAAAACACGTGCGAGAGGATGCATCCCGCAGGGTAGTCGAGTAAAAACACGTGCAAGAGGATGCTTCCCGCAGGCTAGTCGAGTAAAAACACGTGCGAGAGGATGCATCCCGCAGGCTAGTCGAGTAAAAACACGTGCGAGGGGATGCATCCCGCATGCTAGTCGAGTAAAAACACGTGCGAGAGGATGCATCCCGCAGGCTAGTCGAGTAAAAACACGTGCGAGGTTTTGTGGGATGCGCATGCGCAGGTTTTGTGGGATGCGCATGTGCAGGTTTTGTGGGATGCGCATGCGCAGGTTTTGTGGGATGCGCATGCGCAGGTTTTTTGGGATGCGCCTGGCTAGTCGAGCAAAAACACGTGCGAGAGGATGCATCCCGCAGGGTAGTCGAGTAAAAACACGTGCGAGAGGATGCATCCCGCAGGCTAGTCGAGTAAAAACACGTGCGAGGTTTTGTGGGATGCGAATGCGCAGGTTTTGTGGGATGCGCATGCGCAGGTTTTTTGGGATGCGCATGCCTAGTCGAGCAAAAACACGTGCGAGAGGATGCATCCCGCAGGCTAGTCGAGCAAAAACACGTGCGAGAGGATGCATCCCGCAGGCCAGTCGAGTAAAAACACGTGCGAGAGGATGCATCCCGCAGGCTAGTCGAGTAAAAACACGTGCGAGAGGATGCATCCCGCAGGCTAGTCGAGTAAAAACACGTGCGAGGTTTTGTGGGATGCGCATGCGCAGGTTTTGTGGGATGCGCATGCGCAGGTTTTTTGGGATGCGCATGGCTAGTCGAGCAAAAACACGTGCGAGAGGATGCATCCCGCAGGCTAGTCGAGTAAAAACACGTGCGAGAGGATGCATCCTGCAGGCTAGTCGAGTAAAAACACGTGCGAGAGGATGCATCCCGCAGGCTAGTCGAGTAAAAACACGTGCGAGAGGATGCATCCCGCAGGCTAGTCGAGTAAAAACACGTGCGAGAGGATGCATCCCGCATTCTAGTCGAGCAAAAACACGTGCGAGAGGATGCATCCCGCAGGGTAGTCGAGTAAAAACACGTGCGAGAGGTTGCATCCCGCACGCTAGTCGAGTGTCACGTCCTGGCGGGGCTATAAGAGCAAGAGAAGAGAATTCCGCGGCCCGGCTACTCTGCTCTTCCACTGACTGACATTTAATAAAAGTGTTGTTCTTTTTATCAACAGACTAGGACCCGATGCCGACACCTGCATGCGGTCTTACACAGATGAATGATGCACGCGACCCTGAAACATACGCGATAATATGTTCCACTTACTTTTACGCTTCGCTTGTTTGTCGATTGACACGAGAAATGGGTTCGCAACGGATGAACGGCTACGGTTGCGCTGATGGCCTTGAATTCGGTCCGCTCTGCTTGACAGGCGTTGATCCAAATGGCTGGAAACGACCTTCAAGGATTGACGACTGCGCCAAATTCTGTCACGTCAATATTTGACAGGAACGACCTCCAATGGTTGACAGCTGGCGGCTACGGTATTGTAGACGGATGCGCTCGTTGAGGAAACGGGCGTGGACGCTGTACGATACCGTGAATCTAACTCACGAATATCGTCCGCGTGATTGACGATATTTTAACTAGCGAAAACGGGCGTGGACGCTGTGCGATCCCGTGAATTTATCTCGCGAATATCGTCCGCGTGGATGACGATATTTTGATTCGAGAAAACGGACGTGGATGCTGCGGGGCTTGCTATGCGAGCAAGTCTATCACTATCACGCACGTACGCGAACACGTTGAAACAGGAAATTGAATAAGGAATACTATTCGCGAACTTTCCAGTGAGAACTCTATCTCTAACTAACAACGTGTCACTTCAAACTACGAAGTTAGGAGCAAGGAAATAATAATTGGGATTTAGATTGACTCTGGTAAAACAAAGTATATTATAAACGTAAAAGAATACAAAGGTAAAGATGCTTATTATTAACGAAATCGAAATACGTACTAAGTACGAAATATGAAACGCAATAAAAAGTGTTTAATTGAATAAACGAAGTAATGTTTGGATTAAACGAATAAGAATAAGATATTATTGAATGGTATTAGGGACTGTGTCTAAACAGTATGGATTTGGGAAGATTGTGTCTAAACAATCTGGATTTTGGAAGATTGACGAAAACTCGACTGACCCACTCGGGTCCCCGGAGAGGACTGAGGAGAATCGAACGTTCGTCGACGAACAACGTTCGTCCGAAAAATGCTGACTTCGCAAAAGGGGACCGTGTCCTCTTTGTGCCGGTCTTCGTCGTAAACAGCGCGATGGCCGCCGCACTAGAGTCAGCAGTTTTCGTTCCCAGTGGTGCAGGACTCGAAAATTAAGTGGTAACCATTGGCGTACCTATTTATTTATTTAAATAAATTGGGACTCAGAATATTTTCGAGCGCTTGCTCTTGCAAGGCGTTTCGATGTAAATTTTATATGTCATATGATTAGTTGACATCATTTGTCGACCGATCATATGTTTGAAAATATTCTAAGTACTTTTGAAAATTACCGAAAATCGAAATTTTGGTAAAGTCTAAACAAACGCGAATTGAGAACATAACCTACAAATTTTTAGGTTAGTTTCATGATTTTCGCTCACGAGTCCAATGATATTTCAATCTTCGAGTTTGGGCCATTTTTGGCTATTTGTAGGATTTTGACAGATTTTGGATTTTAGGTTATGTTGATGGATTTCAATCAGATGTACGTGGTGTTAAGGATTCATTGTTATGAAGGATTTTTAGGAGTTTTGGAATCTTTAAAGGGGAACGCTCGCTCTTATGTATCTAATTTTACATGTAGTCTTAAAGCTAACGTCGGAGGTGCGACCGACGTCACACCTCCCCCCTTAGAGAAGAGATTTCACGCAGTGGAATCTCTGCCTCTGGGTGGCGGTAGACAGGATGCACTGAAATGTCATCCCTGTCTCGCAACGCTGGGTCAAGGGAATCGCAAATTAACGTTCGTTTCGTCAAGGGAGGACGGGTTCGGAATTTTCCGACACTGGCACTATCACTAGCTTCTGCTTAAATGTCACCATTGTCTGAATCGGTGTCATCGCTGGAACTATCGGATATCCAGTCAGGGTCGTCCCGTTGTGCGATCCATCTTGCCGATAGAATCTGTCCGCAAGGGATGCACTCCAATACTGGTGTTTCGGTGCATAGCCTTATTCCACAATACTCGCATCTATTTGGGATGTTATACATCCGCTGATGCTCCCATCGTTCCACTCTATCCATTTGGGTGTATTGGCTGCAGTTGCGGCACAGCAACTTGCCGTTGCAAGCCACTCGAACTATCCCATTGTAACAGATAGTGTTGATGTATCGTCTCATGTATCGGTGAGCTTGCAGCACGGTCGGCCGTCTTCTTCCCATCGGTCCGCACATCTTTCTGTCGTGGATAGCTATGGGATCCGCAATGTGACTCGGAGCTTGATCGGATGAGGAGTGAAGAGTCTCGTAAGCTGACTCCTCTGGTCGGACCCTTGGCTCGCTATCGTCTTTCTTAGAAGGATCAGAGATTAAGTTTGCAGTTACAATATTTCGCTGACGCGTGTCCTGTCTCGGGCTACCTGGAAGACGTTTAATCTTATTTGCATGGACAATTTTGAAATGGTTTCCTATTCGTAATTTGACATTGTTCGTATCAAGCATTTCTATTATCTCATGCGGTCCAGTATATTGCGCGTCGAATTTTCCTTTACGAGGTTCTTTTAACAAGTATACCTGTTCGCCTACCGTGAACTGCACGGGGTTAATCTTCCTATCATAATAAGTCTTTGATTTCTGCTTTGTCGCTACTAAATTATCGCGCGCGCGGGATTGTGTCTCGCTTATCTTTCTTTGTAGGTCAAAGAGGTAACCTGCGTAGGACTCGTTCTCTACTTCGTAGAGATGGGAATCAGAGGAAGGAACACGGGCCAGGGAACCGAATACCAACTCGTGTGGGGTGAAGTCTGTTCCCTCGTGTACGCTGGTATTGTAGCTAAACATTGCCAAGTTTATCCATTTATCCCAGTTATTTTTGTTGACGTACTGCTTCAAATATTCCGTCAGTACATGATGCGATCTCTCGATGGATCCGTTGCTTTGTGGATGGAAAGCAGTGGTTTGGAGGCGTGTAATCCTGAATCTTTTTGCGATAGCCTTCATAAGGGAGCTTGTGAAGTTAGTCCCTTGATCCGTTAATATTGCCTTAGGCGTTCCAAAGCGACATATCAGGTGGTCGATGAAGGCGGTTGCTGTACTGACGGAGTCGGTAGATTTGAGCGGCACTGCGACGGAGTACTTTGTAAGAAGGTCTTGCATCGTCATTACATACGTGTTACATACGTGCCATCTTCGGTAGTGGGTAATGGTCCCACGATGTCTAGCGAGACCTTATCAAACGCCCTGCCGGGCGTATCCGTTAACTTCATTGGTAGGCGAGTTTTTACTCTTGTTAACTTGTTACGCTGGCAACTCAGGCAATTGTTAACGTAGTTGGTTACGTCCTTTTTGAGGCTGTTCCACCAGTATTTTTCTCTTATCCTTTTGTATGTCTTGGTTATGCCTTTATGGCCGGCATATGCTGATACATGGTTCTCCGTGATGATCTCCATCCTTCTATCCTCAGCGGGGATTTGGACCTCGTTCGAACAGAGAAATATTTGGACTGGTGTGTCCTCGAATGTTTCTGTGAGTAGATTGATCACGTATTCTCTCGACAAATGGTCGAGGAATGTTTTAGAGATTGAAAAGGATTCCAACGCGAGCTCGTTGACAACGTCGATCAACGTTCTAAGACATTCTTTGAGGTCGTCTGCAGATACCTCATAAAGCGGTGATTGTTTAATCGGAATCTGGATTAATTTGTAGTTACCGTGATCTGTTACCCTAGCTCTATGTAGGAGTAAGTCTTGGGATTTGGCCAGTTTGCCTTGTCTATAGAGATCTACGGCCCCGAGATCGATGGGCCGTCCGTCCATCGTTATGAAGCAAACTAAATTGTCCTTTCTCATTATTAATCGGTCCCTTGTATGAATTATTCTTCTACGTGGTGTAGGATTGCTTTCTTCTTCTTCTTCTTCTTCTTCTGAGGGAATACTCTCTTCTCGCTCATCGAAGACATCTGGTCCGGTCAAGGAAGGCGGAAATATAGGAGAAAAGGAAAGAGTTTCTTCGACTCCCAGATCCCGTAGTGATCCTTGATCGGCGATTGAAATAAGAGGCGGGGATGCTGCGCGGGGGTCATCAGAATGCGATGGCGTACCCATCGATGGTCCCGGTGACGAGGCTGCCGATGATCTTCTCTTTTTTGGGGGCATTGACTTCGGTGGGGGCATGAGAATTGAATCGTCTCTATCTTTCTTCCTGCGGCGTGCGTCGAAAAGAGGAGTCCCCGGGCTTGACAATGGCGTTCTAGGCGGAGTCGTTTCCTCTGAATCGGTCCATGAGATGGGCAATGCCACCGGATTCCGGGATAGGGCATCCGCATTAGAGTTGGCTCTGCCAGGTTTGTAGATAACCTGGTATTCGAACTCTGCCAATTTTAATCTCCACCGGAGGAGCCGGGATGTGGGATCCTTTACGGATGTCATCCACACCAGCGGTCTGTGATCGGTGATGAGTAAGAATTTCCTGCCGTAAATGTACGGGCGGAAATATTGGACGGCGAATATTATGGCTAAACACTCTTTTTGTATTGTGGAGTAGTTTAGTTCAGCGCCGTGAAGGATACGTGACGCGTACGCGATAGGGCGATCCTTTCCCACGTCGCCTTGGCTCAGGACAGCGCCGATCGCGTACCCTGAGGCGTCGCACGTTACGTTGAATGGTTTCCCAAAATCTGGGTACTGGAGGACAGGCTCCGTACACAATGCCTGTCGTAAAGTCTCGAAGGCTTCCTCCTGCTTTGACCCCCACACGAATTTCGTGTCCTTGGTAAGGAGTTGGGTGAGGGGTTTGGAAATATGAGCGAATCTATCTATGAATCTGCGGTAATAGCCCGCTAGACCTAAAAATTCGCGGACGTTCTTTGCGTTTTTCGGTCGAGGATAATTTTGGACCGCGTTAATTTTTTTAGGGCATGGCCGTACGCCATCTTCGCTAATCTGGTGTCCTAGGTAAGCTACCTCTCTGTGCAAAAACCCGCATTTAGACGGTTGTAATTTCAAATTGGCGGCTCTCAATCGGCGAGCCAATTTATCAAATTTCGCTTTGTGTTCTTCTAGGGAACGCGCGTATATGACTATATCGTCAAGATAAACGAAGAGTTCGTTACCTTGGAGACCGGTTAGGATCGTATCCATTAGTCGCTGGAACGTAGCCGGCGCATTACGCAATCCGAACGGCATTCTATTATACTGGTAATGTCCGAACGGAGTTGAGAAGGCGGTTTTTGCGGCGTCCTCCTTTTCCATGCGTATTTGGTGAAACCCGCTCGCCAGATCGAATACGCTAAAATATTTGGCACTACCCAGCTGATCTAAGATCTCGTTTATGCTGGGCAGTGGATAAGCGTCTGCTATTGACTTCTCGTTTAAAGCGCGATAGTCAATTACCATTCTCCATTTCTTATTTCCTTCGGCATCCGCTTTCTTCGGTACGATCCACAAAGGGGAGTTATATGGTGAACTAGAGGGTGCGACTATATCATTTTGTAAGAGTTCACACATTTGTTTGTCGATCTCTTCTTTGTGAATCGGCGGATACCGGTATTGCTTGGTATGTACGGGGATGTCGTCCGTCGTGGGGATTTTATGTGTTACAGCGTTAGTTTTCCCCAGACGATCCCCTTGAAGGTGGAAGAGATCATTATTCTCCTCCAATAAAGATTTGACATGGTCTATCTCGTCGTGATCGAGGTGATCCATGGGAATAGTTTCCATAAGCTCATTAACGCGAGCATTACGGGACTTGGTAATGGAATGGACCCTTTTGGGTATGAATTCGAAGCCTTTCATAAGGGGTTTCGAGTATGAGTGATCGGGATGGTTACCGGAATTGTTTAGGAAATCGGGATGGCTACCGGAATCGTCGGGATGGTTACCGGAATTATTTAAAGAATCGGGATGGCTACCGGAATCGTCGGGATGGTTACCGGAATTATTTAAAGAATCGGGATGGCTACCGGAATCGTCGGGATGGTTACCGGAATTATTTAAAGAATCGGGATGGCTACCGGAATCGTCGGAATGGTTACCGGAATTAATAGAAGACGCGAGTTGATCGTTAACGATCGTCTCGTGCGCGCGGCACGCACGAGCATTGAATAAGTCCGAATTGACTTTGGCTTGAATATTCGAAAAGGGAACCTCGATCTCTTCCACCTCCAACGTAGGCAGGGAGAAGGACGCCACTTCGGACGATGCGTTAAAGCATCGCAGGTATGCCTTTCCGTTACGGTTGGTGACTAAACAATCACCTAAGAACACATCGGGTTTTACATCTACTTTTCGCACATACCCTTCGCTTGGGCCCTTTACGTTGACGGCTATGCAGGCGGCGGTACGGCTTTCGATGGAATATTCCCGAGGATTCGAAAAGGGAATACGTAGGTTTTTATACTCTACGCATTCCTTCGCAAATGATATCTCTGCTCCCTCTCTGAAGAAGGGGGAGCCTAAGATACCATCTATATTAATTGGAAAACTGTCAGGCAGAACGTGTAGCGTAACTTTAATGGAATTTGCTAACTCCGCATTGATATAACCGAGGGTCGCAATTTCTCCTTCTGTCACGCCATGGACGTGTATGACGCTGTCAGTTTTTAGATGAACGTCAGATTTGATACCAGACGCTCGGATTAAGTTGACCTCGGACCCGGTGTCCAAGAGGAACTCACACTCTTTTGAGAAGAGTGACGATTTTGCTTTTATTCGAGGGATAGGGGAGTCCGGCGCGAGATTTATTGCCGAGACTAATTTCGCGGATGGTCGTTCATTCTGCTGACCGTCCGGGTTATCTCTCCTATCTACTCGAATTTCATCTACTGCTGGTCGTCGCTGATGACGGCCAGCTGTGTTGCCTTTTGGCGATTCTCTTGGGATGCCTCCCGTCCTTTGATCGCGTTTGTCGGGAGGCTTGATTCGTTTCCCGACTCATTTCTATTGTAATATTCGCGGCGGCGACATTCGTGTATGTCATGTCCCGTGCGCTTACAATATTTACAATACTTCTGATTCTCCGTAGGAAAGCGATCGCGACCTGGGGACTGGGAAGCGCGATCTTCGCGTTTATACGTTTCGCGCTGATTTGATTGCGACGGTTCGTGACGTCGCGGAGGAGGAGAGCGATACGCGTCTCTGTTATCGGGTTTCCTGTCTCGCCAGGATTCACGAGGTGAAAAGGAAGGTCGTTGATCTTTCCTTTCCGAAGATCTGTTGCGCTGCTCTGGCGCATTCCTATCATAAGAAGAGTTGCTTGATCGCTCTGGTGTGCGATTACGAGAGTCGGAGAATGCAACGCGGCGTCCGTCGTCGCGATAACGAACACGGTCAAGCTCGTACTGTTTGTACGCGGTTACTGCTTCGTCGAATATTTTCTGTAATTCGAGTGACGCGCAGAGCCTGACCTCGGCTCGAAGCGCTGGGATAAGACCACGCATGAAACAATCAACTGTGAATTTATCAATCTCGTCTAGATTGGGGACCCCGCGGCCTGAATCTATGATCGCCGTTCTAAGGTCCTTTACTCGCGTAATATAATTCAACACGTGCTCGGACTGTCCCTGGTGTATCGAAGCTAATTCTCCGCGATACTGATCGATGAATTTATATGGGCCTAGTACATCTTTCAGGCGGTTGCACAATTCAGAGATTGTGTTAATATTTACGTCTTCAATCGCGGCGTATGCCTGTCCTCTAAGCTTATTGCATACTAATCTAGTGAGGGTACGCTCAGCTGTGGCTGGAACAGCCTCCAAGGCTCGCTTGCACGCGCGAACGAATTGTAGCACGGTTATGGAGGTGCCGTCAAAGGTAGGCACAAGTTCAACCGCTTGTTTAACGGTGAAATTCGAAGAATCGTGCATTATGGGTTCGCGGGGCGCAACGACTGGGCTAGCTGGAATTGATTGAGAATCTCTGGCCGATCGGATTTCTGCTATCTCGCGGCGTATATCCTCGTACGTTTCTCTCTGCTCACGCGTTTCTGTTTCGTATTGCAATTTGAGTTGAGTCAGCGCGGCGGTTTGATTAATGAGAGCTGCTTCTCTACGAGCTAAATCTTTCTGGAATTCAATTAATTCCTCTTCCGTAGGAGGAACCTTCTTTCTAGCCTCGCTACACGTTTCCATGATTGCGTCGCTTGAAAATTTCTAAGTATGAAATTCGCGAAAAATAATCCGACTATATAACGTGGGCGAAGGGGCGTTTTCTAAACCGCCCGTCGCACTTTAACGTTCACTAAAACTCTCGATGAATTTGTACTGAGTACGAACATCGCGAAAAATAATTTGAGTATGTAACGTGGGCGAAAGGGCATTTCCTTCACTGCCCGTCGCACTTTTAACTGACACTATGCTTTCACGGACTCTAAGTCTACTGCGTTAAATTGTCAAACAATGATGGAACGCGCAGGGGTTCGCGTGCTAACACTGATTCTATTTTTATTCCTCGATGCCGTGCTTCTAACATCGGTGACCAACGAGTGTCCTACCGACTGCGCCAAATTTGTCACGTCCTGGCGGGGCTATAAGAGCAAGAGAAGAGAATACCGCGGCCCGGCTACTCTGCTCTTCCACTGACTGACATTTAATAAAAGTGTTGGTCTTTTTATCAACAGACTAGGACCCGATGCCGACACCTGCATGCGGTCTTACACAGATGAATGATGCACGCGACCCTGAAACATACGCGATAATATGTTCCACTTACTTTTACGCTTCGCTTGTTTGTCGATTGACACGAGAAATGGGTTCGCAACGGATGAACGGCTACGGTTGCGCTGATGGCCTTGAATTCGGTCCGCTCTGCTTGACAGGCGTTGATCCAAATGGCTGGAAACGACCTTCAAGGATTGACGACTGCGCCAAATTCTGTCACGTCAATATTTGACAGGAACGACCTCCAATGGTTGACAGCTGGCGGCTACGGTATTGTAGACGGATGCGCTCGTTGAGGAAACGGGCGTGGACGCTGTACGATACCGTGAATCTAACTCACGAATATCGTCCGCGTGATTGACGATATTTTAACTAGCGAAAACGGGCGTGGACGCTGTGCGATCCCGTGAATTTATCTCGCGAATATTGTCCGCGTGGTTGACGATATTTTGATTCGAGAAAACGGACGTGGATGCTGCGGGGCTTGCTATGCGAGCAAGTCTATCACTATCACGCACGTACGCGAACACGTTGAAACAGGAAATTGAATAAGGAATACTATTCGCGAACTTTCCAGTGAGAACTCTATCTCTAACTAACAACGTGTCACTTCAAACTACGAAGTTAGGAGCAAGGAAATAATAATTGGGATTTAGATTGACTCTGGTAAAACAAAGTATATTATAAACGTAAAAGAATACAAAGGTAAAGATGCTTATTATTAACGAAATCGAAATACGTACTAAGTACGAAATATGAAACGCAATAAAAAATGTTTAATTGAATAAACGAAGTAATGTTTGAATTAAACGAATAAGAATAAGATATTATTGAATGGTATTAGGGACTGTGTCTAAACAGTATGGATTTGGAAAGATTGTGTCTACACAATCTGGATTTTGGAAGATTGACGAAAACTCGACTGACCCACTCGGGTCCCCGGAGAGGACTGAGGAGAATCGAACGTTCGTCGACGAACAACGTTCGTCCGAAAAATGCTGACTTCGCAAAAGGGGACCGTGTCCTCTTTGTGCCGGTCTTCGTCGTAAACAGCGCGATGGCCGCCGCACTAGAGTCAGCAGTTTTCGTTCCCAGTGGTGCAGGACTCGAAAATTAAGTGGTAACCATTGGCGTACCTATTTATTTATTTAAATAAATTGGGACTCAGAATATTTTCGAGCGCTTGCTCATGCAAGGTGTTTCGATGTAAATTTTATATGTCATATGATTAGTTGACATCATTTGTCGACCGATCATATGTTTGAAAATATTCTAAGTACTTTTGAAAATTACCAAAAATCGAAATTTTGGTAAAGTCTAAACAAACGCGAATTGAGAACATAACCTACAAATTTTTAGGTTAGTTTCATGATTTTCGCTCACGAGTCCAATGATATTTCAATCTTCGAGTTTGGGCCATTTTTGGCTATTTGTAGGATTTTGACAGATTTTGGATTTTAGGTTATGTTGATGGATTTCAATCAGATGTACGTGGTGTTAAGGATTCATTGTTATGAAGGATTTTTAGGAGTTTTGGAATCTTTAAAGGGGAACGCTCGCTCTTATGTATCTAATTTTACATGTAGTCTTAAAGCTAACGTCGGAGGTGCGACCGACGTCACACCTCCCCCCTTAGAGAAGAGATTTCACGCAGTGGAATCTCTGCCTCTGGGTGGCGGTAGACAGGATGCACTGAAATGTCATCCCTGTCTCGCAACGCTGGGTCTAGGGAATCGCAAATTAACGTTCGTTTCGTCAAGGGAGGACGGGTTCGGAATTCTCCGACACTGGCACTATCACTGGCTTTGTCCTCGATGGCCGCTGAAGTCTTGTTGTCCCTCTGCTTCATGAATATAAAGAACCGGGTCAGTGAACTCCAGATGGCGACAACGAGATGCAGGCTCCAGCCGTATAGTGAGTGTAATGCGATGCCGTTAACGATCGTACTGATGATTGTTTTGATCGTGCGGATCGCTACATACACTCCGATTATTCCAGCACTTATTGATCCGAATGTAGTGAATCCGGACCATAATTTCTGTGCTGTAGACTCCGCTATCTGCTGTAGGGAGTTTTCATCGAGCAGGTGGAACATATTGATATTTCCTGCTGCAAACTGTCTTCCCGTCGCACCCTGTGCGATTGAATTTATGACTGCTACCTTCTCTACAGGAAACATTATATGATCCTGTAGTTTGTCCAGGTCGTCTTGTGAATAAATGCCTCCCGTTGCCAAGTTCTTCGGATCTATGTATTTCCAGGTTGACTTGGTGAGGGGGTGGAGCTCCGAAGGAGTGATGGCCTCCATCAATGACGGTGTTAGGCGATACCATGTTCCGTGCAGTCTGTAATATGGGGGAAGTAGCTCATTGCATGGCTTTTCTGTCCCCGTATTTGAAATGATGTGGTCCCTTGGTTTCAGGAATTTTTATGTGTTCCGATACGTGATGGGTAGTTCATCATAACACCGTTCGGTTTTCCTCACTTGGACCGTGACTGGTATGCACTTTATTATGTGCACTACCTCTCCTGCTGGAACTGCGGTAAATCCGACATCCTTCATGATGGCAGTGGCAACTTCTTCGGGTGCTGAATGTAATAATGTGAGGGCGTTCTGGAGAATCTGACGCTCTAGCTCACACTTCTGACGGATGAGAAAATTGTTTCCGGAGGTGCTTCTCCACGTAAACAAATTTGCTGTTGACATACGTGAAGATGTCCAGATTGTTGACCAAGGTGTGTGTTTTCTCCTTGAATTTTCCTGAACTTCCAACTTCCAGAATGAACAGCTTGGGGTGTTCCGTTCGGATTATGACATATCCGCAAACTGACGATCTGCCTGTCTCCGTGAGTGCAAAAGTCGTGTCCTGCGATGCTACGGTATACAGGGTTGGAGAAGGATTCACCTTGGAGGATAGTTTAGTGGCTATCCCTTCGTACAAGACATCATAATTATTGAATTTGCACGAGTCCGTCGGCGTGGTTTCCCAGAACGTATGGCCATCTTGTGCGTCTAAGCAGCTTCCTTTTTGAAGGGGGCAGGTTTGCCCAGTTTGTAGATGAATCTGTCCGGTTGACAATCTGATTGGAGCGATGTAGTCGCGGATCGTGATTCGGACTAAAGCTTGTACCACGACATCGGTCCAAGTCCCAAACGGATCACTATACGTGGTTCCAGCGCAGCTACCATCGTTCTGAATAACTCCTGCTAACGTGAGGCCGTGAGAGGAGGTCGAGTTCGGCTGAATACCTGTGATCTGGGCGGCTGGGGTGATGAATATTGTCCCCGTCGTGTGTAGGCTCGAACAGGTTTCGCTGGAGATCGGTAATATATAGTCTTGTCGACCATTGGATACTACCGAATTATGTGAATGCATGCCACAATAGTATATGGTTCTGTCTATTCCGATATGGCATTGCAAGACACGAGCTTGCGAGAATTCAGCTAGCTGCAGGAGCTGAATTCTTTCTAGATTTTCAGCTGGTGCGATGTCTTCTGGCTCGCAGTTAAGAGTGTCAATAGTTGAATACGTGGTAATATTCAAGGTTGAACCTCCACAGTCATATCCAATGAGTGTTGAGGCTTGCGTGGCAATAGAGAGCAAGATAGCTGCTTGTATCGGCTGCATGGTTGCTGTTATAGCGTTGTCGAGAGACTGATGATCTTGTGACGTCGGCCGATCCGACCGACGTTGGCCTCAAGCCAATGCCTTGAGGTCTTATATTAATCTCTAGTTCCGTAGGAAATTTTTTCATTTCTTTTCGTAATTCTTTGTAACTTTTCGAAACTACAGAATGAAAGTTTCATTGGTAAAATCTACATGAAGTTCCTTGAATCTCGATGAAACAGGCCGAGACAATTAAAGAATATATAATTGAAACTCATATTTCAAAAAGTAACAAAGATGTAAATATTCATATTCTACGTGGATCTTCGGGAGATGTTCCCGACAAGAGTCAACTCGAAACGCGCGACAAAGTAAGTTGTGCCTATGGTAGGAATCCTGCGAGAGACCTTTTTATAAGAACATATCCCAGCCCTTACCGTTGCTCCCAAAAGAACTTTGGAAATCCACAAGTATCGGCGAGCCAACGGACGGATGGAGAATGGAGGAATAGGCGTCCCCTACGAATGGACGGAGGAAGCAACACCTCGACAAATGCACGGGTTAATAATGCTGTACAAAATAGGCAGCAAGTACGGATAGGGAATGGAGGAATCACGGTCCCCACGTGCTGACGCAGCAACGATAGGAGGTAACCGTCACTCTCCCTGCCAACAACGAATGGATGGGGAATGGAGGAACAACGGTCCCCTCGTGCTGACGCAGCAACGATAGGAGGCAACCGCCACTCTCCCTACCACCAACGGCCAAGAGCGGCCATGTTCGAAGAGTCAGTTGAGGATTGACCAGCAAAACGGCTGGACGTGCGTGGGCATAGTTCTCCCTTCATACCGCGTCACAGTGAAACGTTCCCAGTGGTCCATAATCCCGCTCACCAATTCAACAATTGTCCAAGTACAATTCCTTCGATTCAAGTAATCAAATCAAATCCTAAACAGGATTCTCGCTACGTATAGCACGCAATTGTCAAAGTACAATTCCTTCAATTCAAGTATTCAATCAAGTCCTAAACAGGATTCTCGCTACAAAGCACACCGTGTTACGCATTACGAACACGTCTCATTCGAAGCATCTCTTAAGATCTTCCGCATTATACTACGTTATATTAATCCTATTGTTACTCAATTTGTAATCATTATCCTGTTAAACCTGGTATTAAGAATATACTCACCTTTTACCAGATATTCAGAGTTGATTTATCAAGTGACAACCTCTCAAGTGTTTATTATCCAAGTACTTATCAACGAATATTAATATTTTTGAACGACATCAGTGAACAACGAGCTCTTTGATCCGGGATCCCATCGAGAGACTACCAAGGCTCCTTTGGAATCTTCCTCGATCGAAGCAGAGTCTTCGCTTCGCTGTGTCGTGTAATTACAAATGCCCTTCAATCACGGACGTTTGGCACGAGCCTACCAAGGCCCTGTTATAGCGTATTGTCATTGAAGCTGCGCAAGTTAATATTTTATTATCGAGGTTCTCACTCATGTACACCTCCAACGAATAACCCTATCCGACGGTCCGCTCATGAAACGTACACGTCGCGCGGGTCGTAAAGAGCAACTTAGTCGCATTGCTCGACATTATTCTACAGCTACGTTCTATTACTCCGATATTCTGGGGACTACGGAGAGCATACCGTGCGATCCTACAGATTTCGTATCGACATACGGGTGTCCTTGTAGTCAAATAAAAAGGTCCCTACCTGTCAACCACGCGGACAGGAAACGCGCATCATCTCCAGAAGCAGTCTTCGAACGAGAGGAAGTCCGTTCAGCGGAGGACCTTCGGGACTCCTTCGGCCTTGAGGACGCATTCGGCCTTGAGGATCCCTTCGGCCTTGAGCGAGACCATTCCAAGGCCATCCAGCGGATTTTCGAGGTCCTTGACAAGGACATCTCCAATTCTGAAGGACGTCGCTCGGCGCAGCACGGCTTCGACTCCGACGCAGAGACGATCGTCGACGAGAGCAGCTGTTCCCAAGGTTGTCCGAGCCCGGCTGTTTCTGAGGCAGACACAGTAATTTTGGAGGGAATTTCCAAGAAGCTAAAAGTGACTCGCGCCCTGCCGCGCATCATTTCGGACACTATCGTCACGAAACGCCTCCGATACAGAATTCGTGAGTGGCGTTACGGCGTTCCGGAACGAGAGGACATTCTCGTCGGGTTTTAGTGCAGTAACAGTGATCAGTGCCGCGAAAGTGCACAGTGAAATCAGAACAGGCCAGCGCCTCCGGGGAACCGCTGCCCGATTTTTCTGTGACATTTTCGGACTTAGACAATTTTCGGAGTGCGCGCGTGAAAAGTGCCGTAATAAAAGATTACTGGCCAGCGCCTCCGGGGAACCCCTGGCCGATTTTTCTCGGACCAGGAAGAACTTAGTCTGATTTTCGGGTATCGACCCGAAAATCCGAGACAACGTTTCGCGAGTGATTCGCGAAAGTACCTCCTGACGAAGTAAATAACGTCCGGAGAGGAGAAAGACAGACATTCTCTCTTTAAAATCACAGTTTCGTGTGTGTGCTGTGACCCCAGTGACAAAAGGTGCGCGTGGAGAAATTCCTGGCCAGCGCCTCTGGGGGACCCCTGGCCAAATTTTCCTAGGCCAAAAAGAACTTAGAATATTTTCCAAGATTTACTCACGGAAGCTGACGGTTGTCCAGGACTATAGGGCGGCGTACGTCCTGTCCGAAAGGTTGATTATCATACACACACAGTTGCATCCTGGAAGGCGGCACTGCAAGGAGCCTGGAAACAGAAAAATTTTCCGGTAAAATCAGCACTCCGTCGCAGACGACTGCTGCCGTCGGCTGGGACGTAACACTCGACTACCCTGCGGGATGCATCCTCTCGCACGTGTTTTTGCTCGATTAGCCATGCGCATCCCAAAAAACCTGCGCATGCGCATCCCACAAAACCTGCGCATGCGCATCCCACAAAACCTCGCACGTGTTTTTACTCGACTAGCCTACGGGATGCATCCTCTCGCACGTGTTTTTACTCGACTAGCCTGCGGGATGCATCCTCTCGCACGTGTTTTTACTCGACTAGCCTGCGGGATGCATCCTCTCGCACGTGTTTTTACTCGACTAGCCTGCGGGATGCATCCTCTCGCACGTGTTTTTACTCGACTAGCCTGCGGGAAGCATCCTCTTGCACGTGTTTTTACTCGACTAGCATGCGGGATGCATCCTCTCGCACGTGTTTTTACTCGACTAGCCTGCGGGAAGCATCCTCTCGCACGTGTTTTTACTCGACTAGCCTGCGGGATGCATCCTCTCGCACGTGTTTTTACTCGACTAGCCTGCGGGAAGCATCCTCTTGCACGTGTTTTTACTCGACTAGCCTGCGGGATGCATCCTCTCGCACGTGTTTTTACTCGACTAGCCTGCAGGATGCATCCTCTCGCACGTGTTTTTACTCGACTAGCCTGCGGGATGCATCCTCTCGCACGTGTTTTTGCTCGACTAGCCTGCGGGATGCATCCTCTCGCACGTGTTTTTGCTCGACTAGCCTGCGGGATGCATCCTTTCGCACGTGTTTTTGCTCGACTAGCCTGCGGGATGCATCCTCTCGCACGTGTTTTTACTCGACTAGCCTGCGGGATGCATCCTCTCGCACGTGCTTTTGCTCGACTAGCCATGCGCATCCCAAAAATCCTGCGCATGCGCATCCCACAAAACCTGCGCATGCGCATCCCACAAAACCTGCGCATGCGCATCCCACAAAACCTCGCACGTGTTTGTGCTCGACTAGCCTGCGGGATGCATCCTTTCGCACGTGTTTTTACGCGACTAGCCTGCGGGATGCATCCTCTCGCACGTGTTTTTGCTCGACTAGCCTGCGGGATGCATCCTCTCGCACGTGTTTGTGCTAGACTAGCCTGCGGGATGCATCCTCTCGCACGTGTTTTTGCTCGACTAGCCTGCGGGATGCATCCTCTCGCACGTGTTTTTGCTCTACTAGCCTGCGGGATGCATCCTCTCGCACGTGTTTTTACTCGACTAGCCTGCGGGATGCATCCTCTCGCACGTGTTTTTACTCGACTACCCTGCGGGATGCATCCTCTCGCACGTGTTTTTGCTCGACTAGCCATGCGCATCCCAAAAAACCTGCGCATGCGCATCCCACAAAACCTGCGCATGCGCATCCCACAAAACCTCGCACGTGTTTTTACTCGACTAGCCTGCGGGATGCATCCTCTCGCACGTGTTTTTGCTCGACTAGCCTGCGGGATGCATCCTCTCGCACGTGTTTTTGCTCGACTAGCCTGCGGGACGCATCCTCTCGCACGTGTTTTTACTCGACTAGCCTGCGGGATGCATCCTCTCGCACGTGTTTTTACTCGACTAGCCTGCGGGAAGCATCCTCTCGCACGTGTTTTTACTCGACTAGCATACGGGATGCATCCTCTCGCACGTGTTTTTACTCGACTAGCCTGCGGGAAGCATCCTCTCGCACGTGTTTTTACTCGACTAGCCTGCGGGATGCATCCTCTCGCACGTGTTTTTACTCGACTAGCCTGCGGGAAGCATCCTCTTGCACGTGTTTTTACTCGACTAGCCTGCGGGATGCATCCTCTCGCACGTGTTTTTACTCGACTAGCCTGCAGGATGCATCCTCTCGCACGTGTTTTTACTCGACTAGCCTGCGGGATGCATCCTCTCGCACGTGTTTTTGCTCGACTAGCCTGCGGGATGCATCCTCCCGCACGTGTTTTTGCTCGACTAGCCTGCGGGTTGCATCCTTTCGCACGTGTTTTTGCTCGACTAGCCTGCGGGATGCATCCTCTCGCACGTGTTTTTACTCGACTAGCCTGCGGGATGCATCCTCTCGCACGTGCTTTTGCTCGACTAGCCATGCGCATCCCAAAAATCCTGCGCATGCGCATCCCACAAAACCTGCGCATGCGCATCCCACAAAACCTGCGCATGCGCATCCCACAAAACCTCGCACGTGTTTGTGCTCGACTAGCCTGCGGGATGCATCCTTTCGCACGTGTTTTTACGCGACTAGCCTGCGGGATGCATCCTCTCGCACGTGTTTTTGCTCGACTAGCCTGCGGGAAGCATCCTCTTGCACGTGTTTTTACTCGACTAGCCTGCGGGATGCATCCTCTCGCACGTGTTTTTGCTCGACTAGCCTGCGGGATGCATCCTTTCGCACGTGTTTTTGCTCGACTAGCCTGCGGGATGCATCCTCTCGCACGTGTTTTTACTCGACTAGCCTGCGGGATGCATCCTCTCGCACGTGCTTTTGCTCGACTAGCCATGCGCATCCCAAAAATCCTGCGCATGCGCATCCCACAAAACCTGCGCATGCGCATCCCACAAAACCTGCGCATGCGCATCCCACAAAACCTCGCACGTGTTTGTGCTCGACTAGCCTGCGGGATGCATCCTTTCGCACTTGTTTTTACGCGACTAGCCTGCGGGATGCATCCTCTCGCACGTGTTTTTGCTCGACTAGCCTGCGGGATGCATCCTCTCGCACGTGTTTGTGCTAGACTAGCCTGCGGGATGCATCCTCTCGCACGTGTTTTTGCTCGACTAGCCTGCGGGATGCATCCTCTCGCACGTGTTTTTGCTCTACTAGCCTGCGGGATGCATCCTCTCGCACGTGTTTTTACTCGACTAGCCTGCGGGATGCATCCTCTCGCACGTGTTTTTACTCGACTACCCTGCGGGATGCATCCTCTCGCACGTGTTTTTGCTCGACTAGCCATGCGCATCCCAAAAAACCTGCGCATGCGCATCCCACAAAACCTGCGCATGCGCATCCCACAAAACCTCGCACGTGTTTTTACTCGACTAGCCTGCGGGATGCATCCTCTCGCACGTGTTTTTGCTCGACTAGCCTGCGGGATGCATCCTCTCGCACGTGTTTTTGCTCGACTAGCCTGCGGGACGCATCCTCTCGCACGTGTTTTTACTCGACTAGCCTGCGGGATGCATCCTCTCGCACGTGTTTTTACTCGACTAGCCTGCGGGAAGCATCCTCTTGCACGTGTTTTTACTCGACTAGCATACGGGATGCATCCTCTCGCACGTGTTTTTACTCGACTAGCCTGCGGGAAGCATCCTCTCGCACGTGTTTTTACTCGACTAGCCTGCGGGATGCATCCTCTCGCACGTGTTTTTACTCGACTAGCCTGCGGGAAGCATCCTCTTGCACGTGTTTTTACTCGACTAGCCTGCGGGATGCATCCTCTCGCACGTGTTTTTACTCGACTAGCCTGCAGGATGCATCCTCTCGCACGTGTTTTTACTCGACTAGCCTGCGGGATGCATCCTCTCGCACGTGTTTTTGCTCGACTAGCCTGCGGGATGCATCCTCCCGCACGTGTTTTTGCTCGACTAGCCTGCGGGTTGCATCCTTTCGCACGTGTTTTTGCTCGACTAGCCTGCGGGATGCATCCTCTCGCACGTGTTTTTACTCGACTAGCCTGCGGGATGCATCCTCTCGCACGTGCTTTTGCTCGACTCGCCATGCGCATCCCAAAAATCCTGCGCATGCGCATCCCACAAAACCTGCGCATGCGCATCCCACAAAACCTGCGCATGCGCATCCCACAAAACCTCGCACGTGTTTGTGCTCGACTAGCCTGCGGGATGCATCCTTTCGCACGTGTTTTTACGCGACTAGCCTGCGGGATGCATCCTCTCGCACGTGTTTTTGCTCGACTAGCCTGCGGGATGCATCCTCTCGCACGTGTTTGTGCTAGACTAGCCTGCGGGATGCATCCTCTCGCACGTGTTTTTGCTCGACTAGCCTGCGGGATGCATCCTCTCGCACGTGTTTTTGCTCTACTAGCCTGCGGAATGCATCCTCTCGCACGTGTTTTTACTCGACTAGCCTGCGGGACGCATCCTCTCGCACGTGTTTTTACTCGACTAGCCTGCGGGATGCATCCTCTCGCACGTGTTTTTACTCGACTAGCCTGCGGGAAGCATCCTCTTGCACGTGTTTTTACTCGACTAGCATACGGGATGCATCCTCTCGCACGTGTTTTTACTCGACTAGCCTGCGGGAAGCATCCTCTCGCACGTGTTTTTACTCGACTAGCCTGCGGGATGCATCCTCTCGCACGTGTTTTTACTCGACTAGCCTGCGGGAAGCATCCTCTTGCACGTGTTTTTACTCGACTAGCCTGCGGGATGCATCCTCTCGCACGTGTTTTTACTCGACTAGCCTGCGGGAAGCATCCTCTTGCACGTGTTTTTACTCGACTAGCCTGCGGGATGCATCCTCTCGCACGTGTTTTTACTCGACTAGCCTGCAGGATGCATCCTCTCGCACGTGTTTTTACTCGACTAGCCTGCGGGATGCATCCTCTCGCACGTGTTTTTGCTCTACTAGCCTGCGGGATGCATCCTCTCGCACGTGTTTTTACTCGACTAGCCTGCGGGATGCATCCTCTCGCACGTGTTTTTACTCGACTACCCTGCGGGATGCATCCTCTCGCACGTGTTTTTGCTCGACTAGCCATGCGCATCCCAAAAAACCTGCGCATGCGCATCCCACAAAACCTGCGCATGCGCATCCCACAAAACCTCGCACGTGTTTTTACTCGACTAGCCTGCGGGATGCATCCTCTCGCACGTGTTTTTGCTCGACTAGCCTGCGGGATGCATCCTCTCGCACGTGTTTTTGCTCGACTAGCCTGCGGGACGCATCCTCTCGCACGTGTTTTTACTCGACTAGCCTGCGGGATGCATCCTCTCGCACGTGTTTTTACTCGACTAGCCTGCGGGAAGCATCCTCTTGCACGTGTTTTTACTCGACTAGCATACGGGATGCATCCTCTCGCACGTGTTTTTACTCGACTAGCCTGCGGGAAGCATCCTCTCGCACGTGTTTTTACTCGACTAGCCTGCGGGATGCATCCTCTCGCACGTGTTTTTACTCGACTAGCCTGCGGGAAGCATCCTCTTGCACGTGTTTTTACTCGACTAGCCTGCGGGATGCATCCTCTCGCACGTGTTTTTACTCGACTAGCCTGCAGGATGCATCCTCTCGCACGTGTTTTTACTCGACTAGCCTGCGGGATGCATCCTCTCGCACGTGTTTTTGCTCGACTAGCCTGCGGGATGCATCCTCCCGCACGTGTTTTTGCTCGACTAGCCTGCGGGTTGCATCCTTTCGCACGTGTTTTTGCTCGACTAGCCTGCGGGATGCATCCTCTCGCACGTGTTTTTACTCGACTAGCCTGCGGGATGCATCCTCTCGCACGTGCTTTTGCTCGACTCGCCATGCGCATCCCAAAAATCCTGCGCATGCGCATCCCACAAAACCTGCGCATGCGCATCCCACAAAACCTGCGCATGCGCATCCCACAAAACCTCGCACGTGTTTGTGCTCGACTAGCCTGCGGGATGCATCCTTTCGCACGTGTTTTTACGCGACTAGCCTGCGGGATGCATCCTCTCGCACGTGTTTTTGCTCGACTAGCCTGCGGGATGCATCCTCTCGCACGTGTTTGTGCTAGACTAGCCTGCGGGATGCATCCTCTCGCACGTGTTTTTGCTCGACTAGCCTGCGGGATGCATCCTCTCGCACGTGTTTTTGCTCTACTAGCCTGCGGAATGCATCCTCTCGCACGTGTTTTTACTCGACTAGCCTGCGGGATGCATCCTCTCGCACGTGTTTTTACTCGACTACCCTGCGGGATGCATCCTCTCGCACGTGATTTTGCTCGACTAGCCATGCGCACCCCAAAAAACCTGCGCATGCGCATCCCACAAAACCTGCGCATGCGCATCCCACAAAACCTCGCACGTGTTTTTACTCGACTAGCCTGCGGGATGCATCCTTTCGCACGTGTTTTTACTCGACTAGCCTGCGGGATGCATCCTCTCGCACGTGTTTTTGCTCGACTAGCCTGCGGGACGCATCCTCTCGCACGTGGTTTTACTCGACTAGCCTGCGGGATGCATCCTCTCGCACGTGATTTTGCTCGACTAGCCATGCGCATCCCAAAAAACCTGCCCATGCGCATCCCACAAAACCTGCGCATGCGCATCCCACAAAACCTCGCACGTGTTTTTACTCGACTAGCCTGCGGGATGCATCCTCTCGCACGTGTTTTTGCTCGACTAGCCTGCGGGATGCATCCTCTCGCACGTGTTTGTGCTAGACTAGCCTGCGGGATGCATCCTCTCGCACGTGTTTTTGCTCGACTAGCCTGCGGGATGCATCCTCTCGCACGTGTTTTTGCTCGACTAGCCTGCGGGATGCATCCTCTCGCACGTGTTTTTACTCGACTAGCCTGCGGGATGCATCCTCTCGCACGTGTTTTTACTCGACTACCCTGCGGGATGCATCCTCTCGCACGTGATTTTGCTCGACTAGCCATGCGCATCCCAAAAAACCTGCGCATGCGCATCCCACAAAACCTCGCACGTGTTTTTACTCGACTAGCCTGCGGGATGCATCCTCTCGCACGTGTTTTTACTCGACTAGCCTGCGGGATGCATCCTCTCGCACGTGTTTTTGCTCGACCAGCCATGCGCATCCCAAAAAACCTGCGCATGCGCATCCCACAAAACCTCGCACGTGTTTGTGCTCGACTAGCCTGCGAGCTGCATCCTCTCGCACGTGTTTTTGCTCGACTAGCCTGCGGGATGCATCCTCTCGCACGTGTTTTTGCTCGACTAGACTGCGGGATGCATCCTCTCGCACGTGTTATTACTCGACTAGCCTGCGGGATGCATCCTCTCGCACGTGTTTTTACTCGACTACCCTGCGGGATGCATCCTCTCGCACGTGATTTTGCTCGACTAGCCATGCGCATCCCAAAAAACCTGCGCTTGCGCGTCCCACAAAACCTGCGCATGCGCATCCCACAAAACCTCGCACGTGTTTTTACTCGACTAGCCTGCGGGATGCATCCTCTCGCACGTGTTTTTGCTCGATTAGCCATGCGCATCCCAAAAAACCTGCGCATGCGCATCCCACAAAACCTGCGCATGCGCATCCCACAAAACCTCGCACGTGTTTTTACTCGACTAGCCTACGGGATGCATCCTCTCGCACGTGTTTTTACTCGACTAGCCTGCGGGATGCATCCTCTCGCACGTGTTTTTACTCGACTAGCCTGCGGGATGCATCCTCTCGCACGTGTTTTTGCTCGACTAGCCTGCGGGATGCATCCTCTCGCACGTGTTTTTGCTCGACTAGCCTGCGGGACGCATCCTCTCGCACGTGTTTTTACTCGACTAGCCTGCGGGATGCATCCTCTCGCACGTGTTTTTACTCGACTAGCCTGCGGGAAGCATCCTCTTGCACGTGTTTTTACTCGACTAGCATGCGGGATGCATCCTCTCGCACGTGTTTTTACTCGACTAGCCTGCGGGAAGCATCCTCTCGCACGTGTTTTTACTCGACTAGCCTGCGGGATGCATCCTCTCGCACGTGTTTTTACTCGACTAGCCTGCGGGAAGCATCCTCTTGCACGTGTTTTTACTCGACTAGCCTGCGGGATGCATCCTCTCGCACGTGTTTTTACTCGACTAGCCTGCGGGATGCATCCTCTCGCACGTGTTTTTACTCGACTAGCCTGCGGGAAGCATCCTCTTGCACGTGTTTTTATTCGACTAGCCTGCGGGATGCATCCTCTCGCACGTGTTTTTACTCGACTAGCCTGCGGGATGCATCCTCTCGCACGTGTTTTTACTCGACTAGCCTGCAGGATGCATCCTCTCGCACGTGTTTTTACTCGACTAGCCTGCGGGATGCATCCTCTCGCACGTGTTTTTGCTCGACTAGCCTGCGGGATGCATCCTCTCGCACGTGTTTTTACTCGACTAGCCTGCGGGAAGCATCCTCTCGCACGTGTTTTTACTCGACTAGCCTGCGGGATGCATCCTCTCGCACGTGTTTTTACTCGACTAGCCTGCGGGAAGCATCCTGTTGCACGTGTTTTTACTCGACTATCCTGCGGGATGCATCCTCTCGCACGTGTTTTTACTCGACTAGCCTGCAGGATGCATCCTCTCGCACGTGTTTTTACTCGACTAGCCTGCGGGATGCATCCTCTCGCACGTGTTTTTGCTCGACTAGCCTGCGGGATGCATCCTCTCGCACGTGTTTTTGCTCGACTAGCCTGCGGGATGCATCCTTTCGCACGTGTTTTTGCTCGACTAGCCTGCGGGATGCATCCTCTCGCACGTGTTTTTACTCGACTAGCCTGCGGGATGCATCCTCTCGCACGTGCTTTTGCTCGACTAGCCATGCGCATCCCAAAAATCCTGCGCATGCGCATCCCACAAAACCTGCGCATGCGCATCCCACAAAACCTCGCACGTGTTTGTGCTCGACTAGCCTGCGGGATGCATCCTTTCGCACGTGTTTTTACGCGACTAGCCTGCGGGATGCATCCTCTCGCACGTGTTTTTGCTCGACTAGCCTGCGGGATGCATCCTCTCGCACGTGTTTGTGCTAGACTAGCCTGCGGGATGCATCCTCTCGCACGTGTTTTTGCTCGACTAGCCTGCGGGATGCATCCTCTCGCACGTGTTTTTGCTCTACTAGCCTGCGGGATGCATCCTCTCGCACGTGTTTTTACTCGACTAGCCTGCGGGATGCATCCTCTCGCACGTGTTTTTACTCGACTACCCTGCGGGATGCATCCTCTCGCACGTGATTTTGCTCGACTAGCCATGCGCATCCCAAAAAACCTGCGCATGCGCATCCCACAAAACCTGCGCATGCGCATCCCACAAATCCTCGCACGTGTTTTTACTCGACTAGCCTGCGGGATGCATCCTCTCGCACGTGTTTTTACTCGACTAGCCTGCGGGATGCATCCTCTCGCACGTGTTTTTGCTCGACTAGCCTGCGGGACGCATCCTCTCGCACGTGGTTTTACTCGACTAGCCTGCGGGATGCATCCTCTCGCACGTGATTTTGCTCGACTAGCCATGCGCATCCCAAAAAACCTGCGCATGCGCATCCCACAAAACCTGCGCATGCGCATCCCACAAAACCTCGCACGTGTTTTTACTCGACTAGCCTGCGGGATGCATCCTCTCGCACGTGTTTTTGCTCGACTAGCCTGCGGGATGCATCCTCTCGCACGTGTTTGTGCTAGACTAGCCTGCGGGATGCATCCTCTCGCACGTGTTTTTGCTCGACTAGCCTGCGGGATGCATCCTCTCGCACGTGTTTTTGCTCGACTAGCCTGCGGGATGCATCCTCTCGCACGTGTTTTTACTCGACTAGCCTGCGGGATGCATCCTCTCGCACGTGTTTTTACTCGACTACCCTGCGGGATGCATCCTCTCGCACGTGATTTTGCTCGACTAGCCATGCGCATCCCAAAAAACCTGCGCATGCGCATCCCACAAAACCTGCGCATGCGCATCCCACAAAACCTCGCACGTGTTTTTACTCGACTAGCCTGCGGGATGCATCCTCTCGCACGTGTTTTTACTCGACTAGCCTGCGGGATGCATTCTCTCGCACGTGTTTTTGCTCGACTAGCCATGCGCATCCCAAAAAACCTGCGCATGCGCATCCCACAAAACCTCGCACGTGTTTGTGCTCGACTAGCCTGCGAGATGCATCCTCTCGCACGTGTTTTTGCTCGACTAGCCTGCGGGATGCATCCTCTCGCACGTGTTTTTGCTCGACTAGACTGCGGGATGCATCCTCTCGCACGTGTTATTACTCGACTAGCCTGCGGGATGCATCCTCTCGCACGTGTTTTTACTCGACTACCCTGCGGGATGCATCCTCTCGCACGTGATTTTGCTCGACTAGCCATGCGCATCCCAAAAAACCTGCGCTTGCGCGTCCCACAAAACCTGCGCATGCGCATCCCACAAAACCTCGCACGTGTTCTTACTCGACTAGCCTGCGGGATGCATCCTCTCGCACGTGTTTTTGCTCGATTAGCCATGCGCATCCCAAAAAACCTGCGCATGCGCATCCCACAAAACCTGCGCATGCGCATCCCACAAAACCTCGCACGTGTTTTTACTCGACTAGCCTACGGGATGCATCCTCTCGCACGTGTTTTTACCCGACTAGCCTGCGGGATGCATCCTCTCGCACGTGTTTTTACTCGACTAGCCTGCGGGATGCATCCTCTCGCACGTGTTTTTGCTCGACTAGCCATGCGCATCCCAAAAAACCTGCGCATGCGCATCCCACAAAACCTGCGCATGCGCATCCCACAAAACCTCGCACGTGTTTTTACTCGACTAGCCTACGGGATGCATCCTCTCGCACGTGTTTTTACTCGACTAGCCTGCAGGATGCATCCTCTCGCACGTGTTTTTACTCGACTAGCCTGCGGGATGCATCCTCTCGCACGTGTTTTTGCTCGACTAGCCTGCGGGATGCATCCTCTCGCACGTGTTTTTGCTCGACTAGCCTGCGGGATGCATCCTTTCGCACGTGTTTTTGCTCGACTAGCCTGCGGGATGCATCCTCTCGCACGTGTTTTTACTCGACTAGCCTGCGGGATGCATCCTCTCGCACGTGCTTTTGCTCGACTAGCCATGCGCATCCCAAAAATCCTGCGCATGCGCATCCCACAAAACCTGCGCATGCGCATCCCACAAAACCTGCGCATGCGCATCCCACAAAACCTCGCACGTGTTTGTGCTCGACTAGCCTGCGGGATGCATCCTTTCGCACGTGTTTTTACGCGACTAGCCTGCGGGATGCATCCTCTCGCACGTGTTTTTGCTCGACTAGCCTGCGGGATGCATCCTCTCGCACGTGTTTGTGCTAGACTAGCCTGCGGGATGCATCCTCTCGCACGTGTTTTTGCTCGACTAGCCTGCGGGATGCATCCTCTCGCACGTGTTTTTGCTCTACTAGCCTGCGGGATGCATCCTCTCGCACGTGTTTTTACTCGACTAGCCTGCGGGATGCATCCTCTCGCACGTGTTTTTACTCGACTACCCTGCGGGATGCATCCTCTCGCACGTGTTTTTGCTCGACTAGCCATGCGCATCCCAAAAAACCTGCGCATGCGCATCCCACAAAACCTGCGCATGCGCATCCCACAAAACCTCGCACGTGTTTTTACTCGACTAGCCTGCGGGATGCATCCTCTCGCACGTGTTTTTGCTCGACTAGCCTGCGGGATGCATCCTCTCGCACGTGTTTTTGCTCGACTAGCCTGCGGGACGCATCCTCTCGCACGTGTTTTTACTCGACTAGCCTGCGGGATGCATCCTCTCGCACGTGTTTTTACTCGACTAGCCTGCGGGAAGCATCCTCTTGCACGTGTTTTTACTCGACTAGCATACGGGATGCATCCTCTCGCACGTGTTTTTACTCGACTAGCCTGCGGGAAGCATCCTCTCGCACGTGTTTTTACTCGACTAGCCTGCGGGATGCATCCTCTCGCACGTGTTTTTACTCGACTAGCCTGCGGGAAGCATCCTCTTGCACGTGTTTTTACTCGACTAGCCTGCGGGATGCATCCTCTCGCACGTGTTTTTACTCGACTAGCCTGCAGGATGCATCCTCTCGCACGTGTTTTTACTCGACTAGCCTGCGGGATGCATCCTCTCGCACGTGTTTTTGCTCGACTAGCCTGCGGGATGCATCCTCCCGCACGTGTTTTTGCTCGACTAGCCTGCGGGTTGCATCCTTTCGCACGTGTTTTTGCTCGACTAGCCTGCGGGATGCATCCTCTCGCACGTGTTTTTACTCGACTAGCCTGCGGGATGCATCCTCTCGCACGTGCTTTTGCTCGACTAGCCATGCGCATCCCAAAAATCCTGCGCATGCGCATCCCACAAAACCTGCGCATGCGCATCCCACAAAACCTGCGCATGCGCATCCCACAAAACCTCGCACGTGTTTGTGCTCGACTAGCCTGCGGGATGCATCCTTTCGCACGTGTTTTTACGCGACTAGCCAGCGGGATGCATCCTCTCGCACGTGTTTTTGCTCGACTAGCCTGCGGGATGCATCCTCTCGCACGTGTTTGTGCTAGACTAGCCTGCGGGATGCATCCTCTCGCACGTGTTTTTGCTCGACTAGCCTGCGGGATGCATCCTCTCGCACGTGTTTTTGCTCTACTAGCCTGCGGAATGCATCCTCTCGCACGTGTTTTTACTCGACTAGCCTGCGGGATGCATCCTCTCGCACGTGTTTTTACTCGACTACCCTGCGGGATGCATCCTCTCGCACGTGATTTTGCTCGACTAGCCATGCGCACCCCAAAAAACCTGCGCATGCGCATCCCACAAAACCTGCGCATGCGCATCCCACAAAACCTCGCACGTGTTTTTACTCGACTAGCCTGCGGGATGCATCCTCTCGCACGTGTTTTTACTCGACTAGCCTGCGGGATGCATCCTCTCGCACGTGTTTTTGCTCGACTAGCCTGCGGGACGCATCCTCTCGCACGTGGTTTTACTCGACTAGCCTGCGGGATGCATCCTCTCGCACGTGATTTTGCTCGACTAGCCATGCGCATCCCAAAAAACCTGCGCATGCGCATCCCACAAAACCTGCGCATGCGCATCCCACAAAACCTCGCACGTGTTTTTACTCGACTAGCCTGCGGGATGCATCCTCTCGCACGTGTTTTTGCTCGACTAGCCTGCGGGATGCATCCTCTCGCACGTGTTTGTGCTAGACTAGCCTGCGGGATGCATCCTCTCGCACGTGTTTTTGCTCGACTAGCCTGCGGGATGCATCCTCTCGCACGTGTTTTTGCTCGACTAGCCTGCGGGATGCATCCTCTCGCACGTGTTTTTACTCGACTAGCCTGCGGGATGCATCCTCTCGCACGTGTTTTTACTCGACTACCCTGCGGGATGCATCCTCTCGCACGTGATTTTGCTCGACTAGCCATGCGCATCCCAAAAAACCTGCGCATGCGCATCCCACAAAACCTGCGCATGCGCATCCCACAAAACCTCGCACGTGTTTTTACTCGACTAGCCTGCGGGATGCATCCTCTCGCACGTGTTTTTACTCGACTAGCCTGCGGGATGCATCCTCTCGCACGTGTTTTTGCTCGACCAGCCATGCGCATCCCAAAAAACCTGCGCATGCGCATCCCACAAAACCTCGCACGTGTTTGTGCTCGACTAGCCTGCGAGCTGCATCCTCTCGCACGTGTTTTTGCTCGACTAGCCTGCGGGATGCATCCTCTCGCACGTGTTTTTGCTCGACTAGACTGCGGGATGCATCCTCTCGCACGTGTTATTACTCGACTAGCCTGCGGGATGCATCCTCTCGCACGTGTTTTTACTCGACTACCCTGCGGGATGCATCCTCTCGCACGTGATTTTGCTCGACTAGCCATGCGCATCCCAAAAAACCTGCGCTTGCGCGTCCCACAAAACCTGCGCATGCGCATCCCACAAAACCTCGCACGTGTTTTTACTCGACTAGCCTGCGGGATGCATCCTCTCGCACGTGTTTTTGCTCGATTAGCCATGCGCATCCCAAAAAACCTGCGCATGCGCATCCCACAAAACCTGCGCATGCGCATCCCACAAAACCTCGCACGTGTTTTTACTCGACTAGCCTACGGGATGCATCCTCTCGCACGTGTTTTTACTCGACTAGCCTGCGGGATGCATCCTCTCGCACGTGTTTTTACTCGACTAGCCTGCGGGATGCATCCTCTCGCACGTGTTTTTACTCGACTAGCCTGCAGGATGCATCCTCTCGCACGTGTTTTTACTCGACTAGCCTGCGGGATGCATCCTCTCGCACGTGTTTTTGCTCGACTAGCCTGCGGGATGCATCCTCCCGCACGTGTTTTTGCTCGACTAGCCTGCGGGTTGCATCCTTTCGCACGTGTTTTTGCTCGACTAGCCTGCGGGATGCATCCTCTCGCACGTGTTTTTACTCGACTAGCCTGCGGGATGCATCCTCTCGCACGTGCTTTTGCTCGACTAGCCATGCGCATCCCAAAAATCCTGCGCATGCGCATCCCACAAAACCTGCGCATGCGCATCCCACAAAACCTGCGCATGCGCATCCCACAAAACCTCGCACGTGTTTGTGCTCGACTAGCCTGCGGGATGCATCCTTTCGCACGTGTTTTTACGCGACTAGCCTGCGGGATGCATCCTCTCGCACGTGTTTTTGCTCGACTAGCCTGCGGGATGCATCCTCTCGCACGTGTTTGTGCTAGACTAGCCTGCGGGATGCATCCTCTCGCACGTGTTTTTGCTCGACTAGCCTGCGGGATGCATCCTCTCGCACGTGTTTTTGCTCTACTAGCCTGCGGAATGCATCCTCTCGCACGTGTTTTTACTCGACTAGCCTGCGGGATGCATCCTCTCGCACGTGTTTTTACTCGACTACCCTGCGGGATGCATCCTCTCGCACGTGATTTTGCTCGACTAGCCATGCGCACCCCAAAAAACCTGCGCATGCGCATCCCACAAAACCTGCGCATGCGCATCCCACAAAACCTCGCACGTGTTTTTACTCGACTAGCCTGCGGGATGCATCCTCTCGCACGTGTTTTTACTCGACTAGCCTGCGGGATGCATCCTCTCGCACGTGTTTTTGCTCGACTAGCCTGCGGGACGCATCCTCTCGCACGTGGTTTTACTCGACTAGCCTGCGGGATGCATCCTCTCGCACGTGATTTTGCTCGACTAGCCATGCGCATCCCAAAAAACCTGCGCATGCGCATCCCACAAAACCTGCGCATGCGCATCCCACAAAACCTCGCACGTGTTTTTACTCGACTAGCCTGCGGGATGCATCCTCTCGCACGTGTTTTTGCTCGACTAGCCTGCGGGATGCATCCTCTCGCACGTGTTTGTGCTAGACTAGCCTGCGGGATGCATCCTCTCGCACGTGTTTTTGCTCGACTAGCCTGCGGGATGCATCCTCTCGCACGTGTTTTTGCTCGACTAGCCTGCGGGATGCATCCTCTCGCACGTGTTTTTACTCGACTAGCCTGCGGGATGCATCCTCTCGCACGTGTTTTTACTCGACTACCCTGCGGGATGCATCCTCTCGCACGTGATTTTGCTCGACTAGCCATGCGCATCCCAAAAAACCTGCGCATGCGCATCCCACAAAACCTGCGCATGCGCATCCCACAAAACCTCGCACGTGTTTTTACTCGACTAGCCTGCGGGATGCATCCTCTCGCACGTGTTTTTACTCGACTAGCCTGCGGGATGCATCCTCTCGCACGTGTTTTTGCTCGACCAGCCATGCGCATCCCAAAAAACCTGCGCATGCGCATCCCACAAAACCTCGCACGTGTTTGTGCTCGACTAGCCTGCGAGCTGCATCCTCTCGCACGTGTTTTTGCTCGACTAGCCTGCGGGATGCATCCTCTCGCACGTGTTTTTGCTCGACTAGACTGCGGGATGCATCCTCTCGCACGTGTTATTACTCGACTAGCCTGCGGGATGCATCCTCTCGCACGTGTTTTTACTCGACTACCCTGCGGGATGCATCCTCTCGCACGTGATTTTGCTCGACTAGCCATGCGCATCCCAAAAAACCTGCGCTTGCGCGTCCCACAAAACCTGCGCATGCGCATCCCACAAAACCTCGCACGTGTTTTTACTCGACTAGCCTGCGGGATGCATCCTCTCGCACGTGTTTTTGCTCGATTAGCCATGCGCATCCCAAAAAACCTGCGCATGCGCATCCCACAAAACCTGCGCATGCGCATCCCACAAAACCTCGCACGTGTTTTTACTCGACTAGCCTACGGGATGCATCCTCTCGCACGTGTTTTTACTCGACTAGCCTGCGGGATGCATCCTCTCGCACGTGTTTTTACTCGACTAGCCTGCGGGATGCATCCTCTCGCACGTGTTTTTGCTCGACTAGCCTGCGGGATGCATCCTCTCGCACGTGTTTTTGCTCGACTAGCCTGCGGGACGCATCCTCTCGCACGTGTTTTTACTCGACTAGCCTGCGGGATGCATCCTCTCGCACGTGTTTTTACTCGACTAGCCTGCGGGAAGCATCCTCTTGCACGTGTTTTTACTCGACTAGCATGCGGGATGCATCCTCTCGCACGTGTTTTTACTCGACTAGCCTGCGGGAAGCATCCTCTCGCACGTGTTTTTACTCGACTAGCCTGCGGGATGCATCCTCTCGCACGTGTTTTTACTCGACTAGCCTGCGGGAAGCATCCTCTTGCACGTGTTTTTACTCGACTAGCCTGCGGGATGCATCCTCTCGCACGTGTTTTAACTCGACTAGCCTGCGGGATGCATCCTCTCGCACGTGTTTTTACTCGACTAGCCTGCGGGAAGCATCCTCTTGCACGTGTTTTTATTCGACTAGCCTGCGGGATGCATCCTCTCGCACGTGTTTTTACTCGACTAGCCTGCGGGATGCATCCTCTCGCACGTGTTTTTACTCGACTAGCCTGCAGGATGCATCCTCTCGCACGTGTTTTTACTCGACTAGCCTGCGGGATGCATCCTCTCGCACGTGTTTTTGCTCGACTAGCCTGCGGGATGCATCCTCTCGCACGTGTTTTTGCTCGACTAGCCTGCGGGATGCATCCTCTCGCACGTGTTTTTGCTCGACTAGCCTGCGGGATGCATCCTCTCGCACGTGTTTTTACTCGACTAGCCTGCGGGATGCATCCTCTCGCACGTGTTTTTACTCGACTACCCTGCGGGATGCATCCTCTCGCACGTGTTTTTGCTCGACTATCCATGCGCATCCCAAAAAACCTGCGCATGCGCATCCCACAAAACCTGCGCATGCGCATCCCACAAAACCTGCGCATGCGCAACCCCACAAAACCTCGCACGTGTTTTTACTCGACTAGCCTGCGGGATGCATCCTCTCGCACGTGTTTTTGCTCGACTAGCCTGCGGGATGCATCCTCTTGCACGTGTTTTTACTCGACTAGCCTGCGGGATGCATCCTCTCGCACGTGTTTTTGCTCGACTAGCCTGCGGGATGCATCCTCTCGCACGTGTTTTTGCTCGACTAGCCTGCGGGACGCATCCTCTCGCACGTGTTTTTACTCGACTAGCCTGCGGGATGCATCCTCTCGCACGTGTTTCTTTACTCGACTAGCCTGCGGGAAGCATCCTCTTGCACGTGTTTTTACTCGACTAGCCTGCGGGAAGCATCCTCTCGCACGTGTTTTTACTCGACTAGCCTGCGGGATGCATCCTCTCGCACGTGTTTTTACTCGACTAGCCTGTGTTTTTACTCGACTAGCCTGCGGGAAGCATCCTCTTGCACGTGTTTTTACTCGACTAGCCTGCGGGATGCATCCTCTCGCACGTGTTTTTACTCGACTAGCCTGCAGGATGCATCCTCTCGCACGTGTTTTTACTCGACTAGCCTGCGGGATGCATCCTCTCGCACGTGTTTTTGCTCGACTAGCCTGCGGGATGCATCCTCTCGCACGTGTTTTTGCTCGACTAGCCTGCGGGATGCATCCTTTCGCACGTGTTTTTGCTCGACTAGCCTGCGGGATGCATCCTCTCGCACGTGTTTTTACTCGACTAGCCTGCGGGATGCATCCTCTCGCACGTGCTTTTGCTCGACTAGCCATGCGCATCCCAAAAATCCTGCGCATGCGCATCCCACAAAACCTGCGCATGCGCATCCCACAAAACCTGCGCATGCGCATCCCACAAAACCTCGCACGTGTTTGTGCTCGACTAGCCTGCGGGATGCATCCTTTCGCACGTGTTTTTACGCGACTAGCCTGCGGGATGCATCCTCTCGCACGTGTTTTTGCTCGACTAGCCTGCGGGATGCATCCTCTCGCACGTGTTTGTGCTAGACTAGCCTGCGGGATGCATCCTCTCGCACGTGTTTTTGCTCGACTAGCCTGCGGGATGCATCCTCTCGCACGTGTTTTTGCTCTACTAGCCTGCGGGATGCATCCTCTCGCACGTGTTTTTACTCGACTAGCCTGCGGGATGCATCCTCTCGCACGTGTTTTTACTCGACTACCCTGCGGGATGCATCCTCTCGCACGTGATTTTGCTCGACTAGCCATGCGCATCCCAAAAAACCTGCGCATGCGCATCCCACAAAACCTGCGCATGCGCATCCCACAAAACCTCGCACGTGTTTTTACTCGACTAGCCTGCGGGATGCATCCTCTCGCACGTGTTTTTACTCGACTAGCCTGCGGGATGCATCCTCTCGCACGTGTTTTTGCTCGACTAGCCTGCGGGACGCATCCTCTCGCACGTGGTTTTACTCGACTAGCCTGCGGGAAGCATCCTCTTGCACGTGTTTTTACTCGACTAGCCTGCGGGATGCATCCTCTCGCACGTGTTTTTACTCGACTAGCCTGCAGGATGCATCCTCTCGCACGTGTTTTTACTCGACTAGCCTGCGGGATGCATCCTCTCGCACGTGTTTTTGCTCGACTAGCCTGCGGGATGCATCCTCTCGCACGTGTTTTTGCTCGACTAGCCTGCGGGTTGCATCCTTTCGCACGTGTTTTTGCTCGACTAGCCTGCGGGATGCATCCTCTCGCACGTGTTTTTACTCGACTAGCCTGCGGGATGCATCCTCTCGCACGTGCTTTTGCTCGACTAGCCATGCGCATCCCAAAAATCCTGCGCATGCGCATCCCACAAAACCTGCGCATGCGCATCCCACAAAACCTCGCACGTGTTTGTGCTCGACTAGCCTGCGGGATGCATCCTTTCGCACGTGTTTTTACGCGACTAGCCTGCGGGATGCATCCTCTCGCACGTGTTTCTGCTCGACTAGCCTGCGGGATGCATCCTCTCGCACGTGTTTGTGCTAGACTAGCCTGCGGGATGCATCCTCTCGCACGTGTTTTTGCTCGACTAGCCTGCGGGATGCATCCTCTCGCACGTGTTTTTGCTCTACTAGCCTGCGGAATGCATCCTCTCGCACGTGTTTTTACTCGACTAGCCTGCGGGATGCATCCTCTCGCACGTGTTTTTACTCGACTACCCTGCGGGATGCATCCTCTCGCACGTGATTTTGCTCGACTAGCCATGCGCACCCCAAAAAACCTGCGCATGCGCATCCCACAAAACCTCGCACGTGTTTTTACTCGACTAGCCTGCGGGATGCATCCTCTCGCACGTGTTTTTACTCGACTAGCCTGCGGGATGCATCCTCTCGCACGTGTTTTTGCTCGACTAGCCTGCGGGACGCATCCTCTCGCACGTGGTTTTACTCGACTAGCCTGCGGGATGCATCCTCTCGCACGTGATTTTGCTCGACTAGCCATGCGCATCCCAAAAAACCTGCGCATGCGCATCCCACAAAACCTGCGCATGCGCATCCCACAAAACCTCGCACGTGTTTTTACTCGACTAGCCTGCGGGATGCATCCTCTCGCACGTGTTTTTGCTCGACTAGCCTGCGGGATGCATCCTCTCGCACGTGTTTGTGCTAGACTAGCCTGCGGGATGCATCCTCTCGCACGTGTTTTTGCTCGACTAGCCTGCGGGATGCATCCTCTCGCACGTGTTTTTGCTCGACTAGCCTGCGGGATGCATCCTCTCGCACGTGTTTTTACTCGACTAGCCTGCGGGATGCATCCTCTCGCACGTGTTTTTACTCGACTACCCTGCGGGATGCATCCTCTCGCACGTGATTTTGCTCGACTAGCCATGCGCATCCCAAAAAACCTGCGCATGCGCATCCCACAAAACCTGCGCATGCGCATCCCACAAAACCTCGCACGTGTTTTTACTCGACTAGCCTGCGGGATGCATCCTCTCGCACGTGTTTTTACTCGACTAGCCTGCGGGATGCATCCTCTCGCACGTGTTTTTGCTCGACTAGCCATGCGCATCCCAAAAAACCTGCGCATGCGCATCCCACAAAACCTCGCACGTGTTTGTGCTCGACTAGCCTGCGAGATGCATCCTCTCGCACGTGTTTTTGCTCGACTAGCCTGCGGGATGCATCCTCTCGCACGTGTTTTTGCTCGACTAGACTGCGGGATGCATCCTCTCGCACGTGTTATTACTCGACTAGCCTGCGGGATGCATCCTCTCGCACGTGTTTTTACTCGACTACCCTGCGGGATGCATCCTCTCGCACGTGATTTTGCTCGACTAGCCATGCGCATCCCAAAAAACCTGCGCTTGCGCGTCCCACAAAACCTGCGCATGCGCATCCCACAAAACCTCGCACGTGTTTTTACTCGACTAGCCTGCGGGATGCATCCTCTCGCACGTGTTTTTGCTCGATTAGCCATGCGCATCCCAAAAAACCTGCGCATGCGCATCCCACAAAACCTGCGCATGCGCATCCCACAAAACCTCGCACGTGTTTTTACTCGACTAGCCTACGGGATGCATCCTCTCGCACGTGTTTTTACTCGACTAGCCTGCGGGATGCATCCTCTCGCACGTGTTTTTACTCGACTAGCCTGCGGGATGCATCCTCTCGCACGTGTTTTTGCTCGACTAGCCTGCGGGATGCATCCTCTCGCACGTGTTTTTGCTCGACTAGCCTGCGGGACGCATCCTCTCGCACGTGTTTTTACTCGACTAGCCTGCGGGATGCATCCTCTCGCACGTGTTTTTACTCGACTAGCCTGCGGGAAGCATCCTCTTGCACGTGTTTTTACTCGACTAGCATGCGGGATGCATCCTCTCGCACGTGTTTTTACTCGACTAGCCTGCGGGAAGCATCCTCTCGCACGTGTTTTTACTCGACTAGCCTGCGGGATGCATCCTCTCGCACGTGTTTTTACTCGACTAGCCTGCGGGAAGCATCCTCTTGCACGTGTTTTTACTCGACTAGCCTGCGGGATGCATCCTCTCGCACGTGTTTTTACTCGACTAGCCTGCGGGATGCATCCTCTCGCACGTGTTTTTACTCGACTAGCCTGCGGGAAGCATCCTCTTGCACGTGTTTTTACTCGACTAGCCTGCGGGATGCATCCTCTCGCACATGTTTTTACTCGACTAGCCTGCGGGATGCATCCTCTCGCACGTGTTTTTACTCGACTAGCCTGCAGGATGCATCCTCTCGCACGTGTTTTTACTCGACTAGCCTGCGGGATGCATCCTCTCGCACGTGTTTTTGCTCGACTAGCCTGCGGGATGCATCCTCTCGCACGTGTTTTTGCTCGACTAGCCTGCGGGATGCATCCTCTCGCACGTGTTTTTACTCGACTAGCCTGCGGGATGCATCCTCTCGCACGTGTTTTTACTCGACTACCCTGCGGGATGCATCCTCTCGCACGTGTTTTTGCTCGACTATCCATGCGCATCCCAAAAAACCTGCGCATGCGCATCCCACAAAACCTGCGCATGCGCATCCCACAAAACCTGCGCATGCGCATCCCACAAAACCTGCGCATGCGCATCCCACAAAACCTCGCACGTGTTTTTACTCGACTAGCCTGCGGGATGCATCCTCTCGCACGTGTTTTTGCTCGACTAGCCTGCGGGATGCATCCTCTTGCACGTGTTTTTACTCGACTAGCCTGCGGGATGCATCCTCTCGCACGTGTTATTGCTCGACTAGCCTGCGGGATGCATCCTCTCGCACGTGTTTTTGCTCGACTAGCCTGCGGGACGCATCCTCTCGCACGTGTTTTTACTCGACTAGCCTGCGGGATGCATCCTCTCGCACGTGTTTTTACTCGACTAGCCTGCGGGAAGCATCCTCTTGCACGTGTTTTTACTCGACTAGCATGCGGGATGCATCCTCTCGCACGTGTTTTTACTCGACTAGCCTGCGGGAAGCATCCTCTCGCACGTGTTTTTACTCGACTAGCCTGCGGGATGCATCCTCTCGCACGTGTTTTTACTCGACTAGCCTGCGGGAAGCATCCTCTTGCACGTGTTTTTACTCGACTAGCCTGCGGGATGCATCCTCTCGCACGTGTTTTTACTCGACTAGCCTGCAGGATGCATCCTCTCGCACGTGTTTTTACTCGACTAGCCTGCGGGATGCATCCTCTCGCACGTGTTTTTGCTCGACTAGCCTGCGGGATGCATCCTCTCGCACGTGTTTTTGCTCGACTAGCCTGCGGGATGCATCCTTTCGCACGTGTTTTTGCTCGACTAGCCTGCGGGATGCATCCTCTCGCACGTGTTTTTACTCGACTAGCCTGCGGGATGCATCCTCTCGCACGTGCTTTTGCTCGACTAGCCATGCGCATCCCAAAAATCCTGCGCATGCGCATCCCACAAAACCTGCGCATGCGCATCCCACAAAACCTGCGCATGCGCATCCCACAAAACCTCGCACGTGTTTGTGCTCGACTAGCCTGCGGGATGCATCCTTTCGCACGTGTTTTTACGCGACTAGCCTGCGGGATGCATCCTCTCGCACGTGTTTTTGCTCGACTAGCCTGCGGGATGCATCCTCTCGCACGTGTTTGTGCTAGACTAGCCTGCGGGATGCATCCTCTCGCACGTGTTTTTGCTCGACTAGCCTGCGGGATGCATCCTCTCGCACGTGTTTTTGCTCTACTAGCCTGCGGGATGCATCCTCTCGCACGTGTTTTTACTCGACTAGCCTGCGGGATGCATCCTCTCGCACGTGTTTTTACTCGACTACCCTGCGGGATGCATCCTCTCGCACGTGATTTTGCTCGACTAGCCATGCGCATCCCAAAAAACCTGCGCATGCGCATCCCACAAAACCTGCGCATGCGCATCCCACAAAACCTCGCACGTGTTTTTACTCGACTAGCCTGCGGGATGCATCCTCTCGCACGTGTTTTTACTCGACTAGCCTGCGGGATGCATCCTCTCGCACGTGTTTTTGCTCGACTAGCCTGCGGGACGCATCCTCTCGCACGTGGTTTTACTCGACTAGCCTGCGGGATGCATCCTCTCGCACGTGATTTTGCTCGACTAGCCATGCGCATCCCAAAAAACCTGCGCATGCGCATCCCACAAAACCTGCGCATGCGCATCCCACAAAACCTCGCACGTGTTTTTACTCGACTAGCCTGCGGGATGCATCCTCTCGCACGTGTTTTTGCTCGACTAGCCTGCGGGATGCATCCTCTCGCACGTGTTTGTGCTAGACTAGCCTGCGGGATGCATCCTCTCGCACGTGTTTTTGCTCGACTAGCCTGCGGGATGCATCCTCTCGCACGTGTTTTTACTCGACTAGCCTGCGGGAAGCATCCTCTTGCACGTGTTTTTACTCGACTAGCCTGCGGGATGCATCCTCTCGCACGTGTTTTTACTCGACTAGCCTGCGCGATGCATCCTCTCGCACGTGTTTTTACTCGACTAGCCTGCAGGATGCATCCTCTCGCACGTGTTTTTACTCGACTAGCCTGCGGGATGCATCCTCTCGCACGTGTTTTTGCTCGACTAGCCTGCGGGATGCATCCTCTCGCACGTGTTTTTGCTCGACTAGCCTGCGGGATGCATCCTCTCGCACGTGTTTTTACTCGACTAGCCTGCGGGATGCATCCTCTCGCACGTGTTTTTACTCGACTACCCTGCGGGATGCATCCTCTCGCACGTGTTTTTGCTCGACTATCCATGCGCATCCCAAAAAACCTGCGCATGCGCATCCCACAAAACCTGCGCATGCGCATCCCACAAAACCTGCGCATGCGCATCCCACAAAACCTCGCACGTGTTTTTACTCGACTAGCCTGCGGGATGCATCCTCTCGCACGTGTTTTTGCTCGACTAGCCTGCGGGATGCATCCTCTTGCACGTGTTTTTACTCGTCTAGCCTGCGGGATGCATCCTCTCGCACGTGTTTTTGCTCGACTAGCCTGCGGGATGCATCCTCTCGCACGTGTTTTTGCTCGACTAGCCTGCGGGACGCATCCTCTCGCACGTGTTTTTACTCGACTAGCCTGCAGGATGCATCCTCTCGCACGTGTTTTTACTCGACTAGCCTGCGGGATGCATCCTCTCGCACGTGTTTTTGCTCGACTAGCCTGCGGGATGCATCCTCTCGCACGTGTTTTTGCTCGACTAGCCTGCGGGATGCATCCTTTCGCACGTGTTTTTGCTCGACTAGCCTGCGGGATGCATCCTCTCGCACGTGTTTTTACTCGACTAGCCTGCGGGATGCATCCTCTCGCACGTGCTTTTGCTCGACTAGCCATGCGCATCCCAAAAATCCTGCGCATGCGCATCCCACAAAACCTGCGCATGCGCATCCCACAAAACCTGCGCATGCGCATCCCACAAAACCTCGCACGTGTTTGTGCTCGACTAGCCTGCGGGATGCATCCTTTCGCACGTGTTTTTACGCGACTAGCCTGCGGGATGCATCCTCTCGCACGTGTTTTTGCTCGACTAGCCTGCGGGATGCATCCTCTCGCACGTGTTTGTGCTAGACTAGCCTGCGGGATGCATCCTCTCGCACGTGTTTTTGCTCGACTAGCCTGCGGGATGCATCCTCTCGCACGTGTTTTTGCTCTACTAGCCTGCGGGATGCATCCTCTCGCACGTGTTTTTACTCGACTAGCCTGCGGGATGCATCCTCTCGCACGTGTTTTTACTCGACTACCCTGCGGGATGCATCCTCTCGCACGTGATTTTGCTCGACTAGCCATGCGCATCCCAAAAAACCTGCGCATGCGCATCCCACAAAACCTCGCACGTGTTTTTACTCGACTAGCCTGCGGGATGCATCCTCTCGCACGTGTTTTTACTCGACTAGCCTGCGGGATGCATCCTCTCGCACGTGTTTTTGCTCGACTAGCCTGCGGGACGCATCCTCTCGCACGTGGTTTTACTCGACTAGCCTGCGGGATGCATCCTCTCGCACGTGATTTTGCTCGACTAGCCATGCGCATCCCAAAAAACCTGCGCATGCGCATCCCACAAAACCTGCGCATGCGCATCCCACAAAACCTCGCACGTGTTTTTACTCGACTAGCCTGCGGGATGCATCCTCTCGCACGTGTTTTTGCTCGACTAGCCTGCGGGATGCATCCTCTCGCACGTGTTTGTGCTAGACTAGCCTGCGGGATGCATCCTCTCGCACGTGTTTTTGCTCGACTAGCCTGCGGGATGCATCCTCTCGCACGTGTTTTTGCTCGACTAGCCTGCGGGATGCATCCTCTCGCACGTGTTTTTACTCGACTAGCCTGCGGGATGTATCCTCTCGCACGTGTTTTTACTCGACTACCCTGCGGGATGCATCCTCTCGCACGTGATTTTGCTCGACTAGCCATGCGCATCCCAAAAAACCTGCGCATGCGCATCCCACAAAACCTGCGCATGCGCATCCCACAAAACCTCGCACGTGTTTTTACTCGACTAGCCTGCGGGATGCATCGTCTCGCACGTGTTTTTACTCGACTAGCCTGCGGGATGCATTCTCTCGCACGTGTTTTTGCTCGACTAGCCATGCGCATCCCAAAAAACCTGCGCATGCGCATCCCACAAAACCTCGCACGTGTTTGTGCTCGACTAGCCTGCGAGATGCATCCTCTCGCACGTGTTTTTACTCGACTAGCCTGCGGGATGCATCCTCTCGCACGTGTTTTTACTCGACTAGCCTGCGGGATGCATCCTCTCGCACGTGTTTTTGCTCGACTAGCCATGCGCATCCCAAAAAACCTGCGCATGCGCATCCCACAAAACCTGCGCATGCGCATCCCACAAAACCTCGCACGTGTTTTTACTCGACTAGCCTGCGGGATGCATCCTCTCGCACGTGTTTTTACTCGACTAGCCTGCGGGATGCATCCTCTCGCACGTGTTTTTGCTCGACTAGCCTGCGGGGTGCATCCTCTCGCACGTGTTTTTGCTCGACTAGCCTGCGGGACGCATCCTCTCGCACGTGTTTTTACTCGACTAGCCTGCGGGATGCATCCTCTCGCACGTGTTTTTACTCGACTAGCCTGCGGGAAGCATCCTCTTGCACGTGTTTTTACTCGACTAGCATGCGGGATGCATCCTCTCGCACGTGTTTTTACTCGACTAGCCTGCGGGAAGCATCCTCTCGCACGTGTTTTTACTCGACTAGCCTGCGGGATGCATCCTCTCGCACGTGTTTTTACTCGACTAGCCTGCGGGAAGCATCCTCTTGCACGTGTTTTTACTCGACTAGCCTGCGGGATGCATCCTCTCGCACGTGTTTTTACTCGACTAGCCTGCAGGATGCATCCTCTCGCACGTGTTTTTACTCGACTAGCCTGCGGGATGCATCCTCTCGCACGTGTTTTTGCTCGACTAGCCTGCGGGATGCATCCTCTCGCACGTGTTTTTGCTCGACTAGCCTGCGGGATGCATCCTTTCGCACGTGTTTTTGCTCGACTAGCCTGCGGGATGCATCCTCTCGCACGTGTTTTTACTCGACTAGCCTGCGGGATGCATCCTCTCGCACGTGCTTTTGCTCGACTAGCCATGCGCATCCCAAAAATCCTGCGCATGCGCATCCCACAAAACCTGCGCATGCGCATCCCACAAAACCTCGCACGTGTTTGTGCTCGACTAGCCTGCGGGATGCATCCTTTCGCACGTGTTTTTACGCGACTAGCCTGCGGGATGCATCCTCTCGCACGTGTTTTTGCTCGACTAGCCTGCGGGATGCATCCTCTCGCACGTGTTTGTGCTAGACTAGCCTGCGGGATGCATCCTCTCGCACGTGTTTTTGCTCGACTAGCCTGCAGGATGCATCCTCTCGCACGTGTTTTTGCTCTACTAGCCTGCGGGATGCATCCTCTCGCACGTGTTTTTACTCGACTAGCCTGCGGGATGCATCCTCTCGCACGTGTTTTTACTCGACTACCCTGCGGGATGCATCCTCTCGCACGTGATTTTGCTCGACTAGCCATGCGCATCCCAAAAAACCTGCGCATGCGCATCCCACAAAACCTGCGCATGCGCATCCCACAAAACCTCGCTCGTGTTTTTACTCGACTAGCCTGCGGGATGCATCCTCTCGCACGTGTTTTTACTCGACTAGCCTGCGGGATGCATCCTCTCGCACGTGTTTTTGCTCGACTAGCCTGCGGGACGCATCCTCTCGCACGTGGTTTTACTCGACTAGCCTGCGGGATGCATCCTCTCGCACGTGAATTTGCTCGACTAGCCATGCGCATCCCAAAAAACCTGCGCATGCGCATCCCACAAAACCTGCAGCATGCGCATCCCACAAAACCTCGCACGTGTTTTTACTCGACTAGCCTGCGGGATGCATCCTCTCGCACGTGTTTTTGCTCGACTAGCCTGCGGGATGCATCCTCTCGCACGTGTTTGTGCTAGACTAGCCTGCGGGATGCATCCTCTCGCACGTGTTTTTGCACGACTAGCCTGCGGGATACATCCTCTCGCACGTGTTTTTGCTCGACTAGCCTGCGGGATGCATCCTCTCGCACGTGTTTTTACTCGACTAGCCTGCGGGATGCATCCTCTCGCACGTGTTTTTACTCGACTACCCTGCGGGATGCATCCTCTCGCACGTGATTTTGCTCGACTAGCCATGCGCATCCCAAAAAACCTGCGCATGCGCATCCCACAAAACCTGCGCATGCGCATCCCACAAAACCTCGCACGTGTTTTTACTCGACTAGCCTGCGGGATGCATCCTCTCGCACGTGTTTTTACTCGACTAGCATACGGGATGCATCCTCTCGCACGTGTTTTTACTCGACTAGCCTGCGGGAAGCATCCTCTCGCACGTGTTTTTACTCGACTAGCCTGCGGGATGCATCCTCTCGCACGTGTTTTTACTCGACTAGCCTGCGGGAAGCATCCTCTTGCACGTGTTTTTACTCGACTAGCCTGCGGGATGCATCCTCTCGCACGTGTTTTTACTCGACTAGCCTGCAGGATGCATCCTCTCGCACGTGTTTTTACTCGACTAGCCTGCGGGATGCATCCTCTCGCACGTGTTTTTGCTCGACTAGCCTGCGGGATGCATCCTCTCGCACGTGTTTTTGCTCGACTAGCCTGCGGGTTGCATCCTTTCGCACGTGTTTTTGCTCGACTAGCCTGCGGGATGCATCCTCTCGCACGTGTTTTTACTCGACTAGCCTGCGGGATGCATCCTCTCGCACGTGCTTTTGCTCGACTAGCCATGCGCATCCCAAAAATCCTGCGCATGCGCATCCCACAAAACCTGCGCATGCGCATCCCACAAAACCTCGCACGTGTTTGTGCTCGACTAGCCTGCGGGATGCATCCTTTCGCACGTGTTTTTACGCGACTAGCCTGCGGGATGCATCCTCTCGCACGTGTTTTTGCTCGACTAGCCTGCGGGATGCATCCTCTCGCACGTGTTTGTGCTAGACTAGCCTGCGGGATGCATCCTCTCGCACGTGTTTTTGCTCGACTAGCCTGCGGGATGCATCCTCTCGCACGTGTTTTTGCTCTACTAGCCTGCGGAATGCATCCTCTCGCACGTGTTTTTACTCGACTAGCCTGCGGGATGCATCCTCTCGCACGTGTTTTTACTCGACTACCCTGCGGGATGCATCCTCTCGCACGTGATTTTGCTCGACTAGCCATGCGCACCCCAAAAAACCTGCGCATGCGCATCCCACAAAACCTGCGCATGCGCATCCCACAAAACCTCGCACGTGTTTTTACTCGACTAGCCTGCGGGATGCATCCTCTCGCACGTGTTTTTACTCGACTAGCCTGCGGGATGCATCCTCTCGCACGTGTTTTTGCTCGACTAGACTGCGGGATGCATCCTCTCGCACGTGTTATTACTCGACTAGCCTGCGGGATGCATCCTCTCGCACGTGTTTTTACTCGACTACCCTGCGGGATGCATCCTCTCGCACGTGATTTTGCTCGACTAGCCATGCGCATCCCAAAAAACCTGCGCTTGCGCGTCCCACAAAACCTGCGCATGCGCATCCCACAAAACCTCGCACGTGTTTTTACTCGACTAGCCTGCGGGATGCATCCTCTCGCACGTGTTTTTGCTCGATTAGCCATGCGCATTCCAAAAAACCTGCGCATGCGCATCCCACAAAACCTGCGCATGCGCATCCCACAAAACCTCGCACGTGTTTTTACTCGACTAGCCTACGGGATGCATCCTCTCGCACGTGTGTTTACTCGACTAGCCTGCGGGATGCATCCTCTCGCACGTGTTTTTACTCGACTAGCCTGCGGGATGCATCCTCTCGCACGTGTTTTTGCTCGACTAGCCTGCGGGATGCATCCTCTCGCACGTGTTTTTGCTCGACTAGCCTGCAGGACGCATCCTCTCGCACGTGTTTTTACTCGACTAGCCTGCGGGATGCATCCTCTCGCACGTGTTTTTACTCGACTAGCCTGCGGGAAGCATCCTCTTGCACGTGTTTTTACTCGACTAGCATGCGGGATGCATCCTCTCGCACGTGTTTTTACTCGACTAGCCTGCGGGAAGCATCCTCTCGCACGTGTTTTTACTCGACTAGCCTGCGGGATGCATCCTCTCGCACGTGTTTTTACTCGACTAGCCTGCGGGAAGCATCCTCTTGCACGTGTTTTTACTCGACTAGCCTGCGGGATGCATCCTCTCGCACGTGTTTTTACTCGACTAGCCTGCGGGATGCATCCTCTCGCACGTGTTTTTACTCGACTAGCCTGCGGGAAGCATCCTCTTGCACGTGTTTTTACTCGACTAGCCTGCGGGATGCATCCTCTCGCACGTGTTTTTACTCGACTAGCCTGCGGGATGCATCCTCTCGCACGTGTTTTTACTCGACTAGCCTGCAGGATGCATCCTCTCGCACGTGTTTTTACTCGACTAGCCTGCGGGATGCATCCTCTCGCACGTGTTTTTGCTCGACTAGCCTGCGGGATGCATCCTCTCGCACGTGTTTTTGCTCGACTAGCCTGCGGGATGCATCCTCTCGCACGTGTTTTTACTCGACTAGCCTGCGGGATGCATCCTCTCGCACGTGTTTTTACTCGACTACCCTGCGGGATGCATCCTCTCGCACGTGTTTTTGCTCGACTATCCATGCGCATCCCAAAAAACCTGCGCATGCGCATCCCACAAAACCTGCGCATGCGCATCCCACAAAACCTGCGCATGCGCATCCCACAAAACCTGCGCATGCGCATCCCACAAAACCTCGCACGTGTTTTTACTCGACTAGCCTGCGGGATGCATCCTCTCGCACGTGTTTTTGCTCGACTAGCCTGCGGGATGCATCCTCTTGCACGTGTTTTTACTCGACTAGCCTGCGGGATGCATCCTCTCGCACGTGTTTTTGCTCGACTAGCCTGCGGGATGCATCCTCTCGCACGTGTTTTTGCTCGACTAGCCTGCGGGACGCATCCTCTCGCACGTGTTTTTACTCGACTAGCCTGCGGGATGCATCCTCTCGCACGTGTTTTTACTCGACTAGCCTGCGGGAAGCATCCTCTTGCACGTGTTTTTACTCGACTAGCATGCGGGATGCATCCTCTCGCACGTGTTTTTACTCGACTAGCCTGCGGGAAGCATCCTCTCGCACGTGTTTTTACTCGACTAGCCTGCGGGATGCATCCTCTCGCACGTGTTTTTACTCGACTAGCCTGCGGGAAGCATCCTCTTGCACGTGTTTTTACTCGACTAGCATGCGGGATGCATCCTCTCGCACGTGTTTTTACTCGACTAGCCTGCAGGATGCATCCTCTCGCACGTGTTTTTACTCGACTAGCCTGCGGGATGCATCCTCTCGCACGTGTTTTTGCTCGACTAGCCTGCGGGATGCATCCTCTCGCACGTGTTTTTGCTCGACTAGCCTGCGGGATGCATCCTTTCGCACGTGTTTTTGCTCGACTAGCCTGCGGGATGCATCCTCTCGCACGTGTTTTTACTCGACTAGCCTGCGGGATGCATCCTCTCGCACGTGCTTTTGCTCGACTAGCCATGCGCATCCCAAAAATCCTGCGCATGCGCATCCCACAAAACCTGCGCATGCGCATCCCACAAAACCTGCGCATGCGCATCCCACAAAACCTCGCACGTGTTTGTGCTCGACTAGCCTGCGGGATGCATCCTCTCGCACGTGTTTTTGCTCGACTAGCCTGCGGGATGCATCCTCTCGCACGTGTTTGTGCTAGACTAGCCTGCGGGATGCATCCTCTCGCACGTGTTTTTGCTCGACTACCCTGCGGGATGCATCCTCTCGCACGTGATTTTGCTCGACTAGCCATGCGCATCCCAAAAAACCTGCGCATGCGCATCCCACAAAACCTGCGCATGCGCATCCCACAAAACCTCGCACGTGTTTTTACTCGACTAGCCTGCGGGATGCATCCTCTCGCACGTGTTTTTACTCGACTAGCCTGCGGGATGCATCCTCTCGCACGTGTTTTTGCTCGACTAGCCTGCGGGACGCATCCTCTCGCACGTGGTTTTACTCGACTAGCCTGCGGGAAGCATCCTCTTGCACGTGTTTTTACTCGACTAGCCTGCGGGATGCATCCTCTCGCACGTGTTTTTACTCGACTAGCCTGCAGGATGCATCCTCTCGCACGTGTTTTTACTCGACTAGCCTGCGGGATGCATCCTCTCGCACGTGTTTTTGCTCGACTAGCCTGCGGGATGCATCCTCTCGCACGTGTTTTTGCTCGACTAGCCTGCGGGTTGCATCCTTTCGCACGTGTTTTTGCTCGACTAGCCTGCGGGATGCATCCTCTCGCACGTGTTTTTACTCGACTAGCCTGCGGGATGCATCCTCTCGCACGTGCTTTTGCTCGACTAGCCATGCGCATCCCAAAAATCCTGCGCATGCGCATCCCACAAAACCTGCGCATGCGCATCCCACAAAACCTGCGCATGCGCATCCCACAAAACCTCGCACGTGTTTGTGCTCGACTAGCCTGCGGGATGCATCCTTTCGCACGTGTTTTTACGCGACTAGCCTGCGGGATGCATCCTCTCGCACGTGTTTCTGCTCGACTAGCCTGCGGGATGCATCCTCTCGCACGTGTTTGTGCTAGACTAGCCTGCGGGATGCATCCTCTCGCACGTGTTTTTGCTCGACTAGCCTGCGGGATGCATCCTCTCGCACGTGTTTTTGCTCTACTAGCCTGCGGAATGCATCCTCTCGCACGTGTTTTTACTCGACTAGCCTGCGGGATGCATCCTCTCGCACGTGTTTTTACTCGACTACCCTGCGGGATGCATCCTCTCGCACGTGATTTTGCTCGACTAGCCATGCGCACCCCAAAAAACCTGCGCATGCGCATCCCACAAAACCTGCGCATGCGCATCCCACAAAACCTCGCACGTGTTTTTACTCGACTAGCCTGCGGGATGCATCCTCTCGCACGTGTTTTTACTCGACTAGCCTGCGGGATGCATCCTCTCGCACGTGTTTTTGCTCGACTAGCCTGCGGGACGCATCCTCTCGCACGTGGTTTTACTCGACTAGCCTGCGGGATGCATCCTCTCGCACGTGATTTTGCTCGACTAGCCATGCGCATCCCAAAAAACCTGCGCATGCGCATCCCACAAAACCTGCGCATGCGCATCCCACAAAACCTCGCACGTGTTTTTACTCGACTAGCCTGCGGGATGCATCCTCTCGCACGTGTTTTTGCTCGACTAGCCTGCGGGATGCATCCTCTCGCACGTGTTTGTGCTAGACTAGCCTGCGGGATGCATCCTCTCGCACGTGTTTTTGCTCGACTAGCCTGCGGGATGCATCCTCTCGCACGTGTTTTTGCTCGACTAGCCTGCGGGATGCATCCTCTCGCACGTGTTTTTACTCGACTAGCCTGCGGGATGCATCCTCTCGCACGTGTTTTTACTCGACTACCCTGCGGGATGCATCCTCTCGCACGTGATTTTGCTCGACTAGCCATGCGCACCCCAAAAAACCTGCGCATGCGCATCCCACAAAACCTGCGCATGCGCATCCCACAAAACCTCGCACGTGTTTTTACTCGACTAGCCTGCGGGATGCATCCTCTCGCACGTGTTTTTACTCGACTAGCCTGCGGGATGCATCCTCTCGCACGTGTTTTTGCTCGACTAGCCTGCGGGACGCATCCTCTCGCACGTGGTTTTACTCGACTAGCCTGCGGGATGCATCCTCTCGCACGTGATTTTGCTCGACTAGCCATGCGCATCCCAAAAAACCTGCGCATGCGCATCCCACAAAACCTGCGCATGCGCATCCCACAAAACCTCGCACGTGTTTTTACTCGACTAGCCTGCGGGATGCATCCTCTCGCACGTGTTTTTGCTCGACTAGCCTGCGGGATGCATCCTCTCGCACGTGTTTGTGCTAGACTAGCCTGCGGGATGCATCCTCTCGCACGTGTTTTTGCTCGACTAGCCTGCGGGATGCATCCTCTCGCACGTGTTTTTGCTCGACTAGCCTGCGGGATGCATCCTCTCGCACGTGTTTTTACTCGACTAGCCTGCGGGATGCATCCTCTCGCACGTGTTTTTACTCGACTACCCTGCGGGATGCATCCTCTCGCACGTGATTTTGCTCGACTACCCTGCGGGATGCATCCTCTCGCACGTGATTTTGCTCGACTAGCCATGCGCATCCCAAAAAACCTGCGCTTGCGCGTCCCACAAAACCTGCGCATGCGCATCCCACAAAACCTCGCACGTGTTTTTACTCGACTAGCCTGCGGGATGCATCCTCTCGCACGTGTTTTTGCTCGATTAGCCATGCGCATCCCAAAAAACCTGCGCATGCGCATCCCACAAAACCTGCGCATGCGCATCCCACAAAACCTCGCACGTGTTTTTACTCGACTAGCCTACGGGATGCATCCTCTCGCACGTGTTTTTACTCGACTAGCCTGCGGGATGCATCCTCTCGCACGTGTTTTTACTCGACTAGCCTGCGGGATGCATCCTCTCGCACGTGTTTTTGCTCGACTAGCCTGCGGGATGCATCCTCTCGCACGTGTTTTTGCTCGACTAGCCTGCGGGACGCATCCTCTCGCACGTGTTTTTACTCGACTAGCCTGCGGGATGCATCCTCTCGCACGTGTTTTTACTCGACTAGCCTGCGGGAAGCATCCTCTTGCACGTGTTTTTACTCGACTAGCATGCGGGATGCATCCTCTCGCACGTGTTTTTACTCGACTAGCCTGCGGGAAGCATCCTCTCGCACGTGTTTTTACTCGACTAGCCTGCGGGATGCATCCTCTCGCACGTGTTTTTACTCGACTAGCCTGCGGGAAGCATCCTCTTGCACGTGTTTTTACTCGACTAGCCTGCGGGATGCATCCTCTCGCACGTGTTTTTACTCGACTAGCCTGCGGGATGCATCCTCTCGCACGTGTTTTTACTCGACTAGCCTGCGGGAAGCATCCTCTTGCACGTGTTTTTACTCGACTAGCCTGCGGGATGCATCCTCTCGCACGTGTTTTTACTCGACTAGCCTGCGGGATGCATCCTCTCGCACGTGTTTTTACTCGACTAGCCTGCAGGATGCATCCTCTCGCACGTGTTTTTACTCGACTAGCCTGCGGGATGCATCCTCTCGCACGTGTTTTTGCTCGACTAGCCTGCGGGATGCATCCTCTCGCACGTGTTTTTGCTCGACTAGCCTGCGGGATGCATCCTCTCGCACGTGTTTTTACTCGACTAGCCTGCGGGATGCATCCTCTCGCACGTGTTTTTACTCGACTACCCTGCGGGATGCATCCTCTCGCACGTGTTTTTGCTCGACTATCCATGCGCATCCCAAAAAACCTGCGCATGCGCATCCCACAAAACCTGCGCATGCGCATCCCACAAAACCTGCGCATGCGCATCCCACAAAACCTCGCACGTGTTTTTACTCGACTAGCCTGCGGGATGCATCCTCTCGCACGTGTTTTTGCTCGACTAGCCTGCGGGATGCATCCTCTTGCACGTGTTTTTACTCGACTAGCCTGCGGGATGCATCCTCTCGCACGTGTTTTTGCTCGACTAGCCTGCGGGATGCATCCTCTCGCACGTGTTTTTGCTCGACTAGCCTGCGGGACGCATCCTCTCGCACGTGTTTTTACTCGACTAGCCTGCGGGATGCATCCTCTCGCACGTGTTTTTACTCGACTAGCCTGCGGGAAGCATCCTCTTGCACGTGTTTTTACTCGACTAGCATGCGGGATGCATCCTCTCGCACGTGTTTTTACTCGACTAGCCTGCGGGAAGCATCCTCTCGCACGTGTTTTTACTCGACTAGCCTGCGGGATGCATCCTCTCGCACGTGTTTTTACTCGACTAGCCTGCGGGAAGCATCCTCTTGCACGTGTTTTTACTCGACTAGCCTGCGGGATGCATCCTCTCGCACGTGTTTTTACTCGACTAGCCTGCAGGATGCATCCTCTCGCACGTGTTTTTACTCGACTAGCCTGCGGGATGCATCCTCTCGCACGTGTTTTTGCTCGACTAGCCTGCGGGATGCATCCTCTCGCACGTGTTTTTGCTCGACTAGCCTGCGGGATGCATCCTTTCGCACGTGTTTTTGCTCGACTAGCCTGCGGGATGCATCCTCTCGCACGTGTTTTTACTCGACTAGCCTGCGGGATGCATCCTCTCGCACGTGCTTTTGCTCGACTAGCCATGCGCATCCCAAAAATCCTGCGCATGCGCATCCCACAAAACCTGCGCATGCGCATCCCACTAAACCTGCGCATGCGCATCCCACAAAACCTCGCACGTGTTTGTGCTCGACTAGCCTGCGGGATGCATCCTTTCGCACGTGTTTTTACGCGACTAGCCTGCGGGATGAATCCTCTCGCACGTGTTTTTGCTCGACTAGCCTGCGGGATGCATCCTCTCGCACGTGTTTGTGCTAGACTAGCCTGCGGGATGCATCCTCTCGCACGTGTTTTTGCTCGACTAGCCTGCGGGATGCATCCTCTCGCACGTGTTTTTGCTCTACTAGCCTGCGGGATGCATCCTCTCGCACGTGTTTTTACTCGACTAGCCTGCGGGATGCATCCTCTCGCACGTGTTTTTACTCGACTACCCTGCGGGATGCATCCTCTCGCACGTGATTTTGCTCGACTAGCCATGCGCATCCCAAAAAACCTGCGCATGCGCATCCCACAAAACCTCGCACGTGTTTTTACTCGACTAGCCTGCGGGATGCATCCTCTCGCACGTGTTTTTACTCGACTAGCCTGCGGGATGCATCCTCTCGCACGTGTTTTTGCTCGACTAGCCTGCGGGACGCATCCTCTCGCACGTGGTTTTACTCGACTAGCCTGCGGGATGCATCCTCTCGCACGTGATTTTGCTCGACTAGCCATGCGCATCCCAAAAAACCTGCGCATGCGCATCCCACAAAACCTGCGCATGCGCATCCCACAAAACCTCGCACGTGTTTTTACTCGACTAGCCTGCGGGATGCATCCTCTCGCACGTGTTTTTACTCGACTACCCTGCGGGATGCATCCTCTCGCACGTGATTTTGCTCGACTAGCCATGCGCATCCCAAAAAACCTGCGCATGCGCATCCCACAAAACCTGCGCATGCGCATCCCACAAAACCTCGCACGTGTTTTTACTCGACTAGCCTGCGGGATGCATCCTCTCGCACGTGTTTTTACTCGACTAGCCTGCGGGATGCATCCTCTCGCACGTGTTTTTGCTCGACTAGCCATGCGCATCCCAAAAAACCTGCGCATGCGCATCCCACAAAACCTCGCACGTGTTTGTGCTCGACTAGCCTGCGAGATGCATCCTCTCGCACGTGTTTTTGCTCGACTAGCCTGCGGGATGCATCCTCTCGCACGTGTTTTTGCTCGACTAGACTGCGGGATGCATCCTCTCGCACGTGTTATTACTCGACTAGCCTGCGGGATGCATCCTCTCGCACGTGTTTTTACTCGACTACCCTGCGGGATGCATCCTCTCGCACGTGATTTTGCTCGACTAGCCATGCGCATCCCAAAAAACCTGCGCTTGCGCGTCCCACAAAACCTGCGCATGCGCATCCCACAAAACCTCGCACGTGTTTTTACTCGACTAGCCTGCGGGATGCATCCTCTCGCACGTGTTTTTGCTCGATTAGCCATGCGCATCCCAAAAAACCTGCGCATGCGCATCCCACAAAACCTGCGCATGCGCATCCCACAAAACCTCGCACGTGTTTTTACTCGACTAGCCTACGGGATGCATCCTCTCGCACGTGTTTTTACTCGACTAGCCTGCGGGATGCATCCTCTCGCACGTGTTTTTACTCGACTAGCCTGCGGGATGCATCCTCTCGCACGTGTTTTTGCTCGACTAGCCTGCGGGATGCATCCTCTCGCACGTGTTTTTGCTCGACTAGCCTGCGGGACGCATCCTCTCGCACGTGTTTTTACTCGACTAGCCTGCGGGATGCATCCTCTCGCACGTGTTTTTACTCGACTAGCCTGCGGGAAGCATCCTCTTGCACGTGTTTTTACTCGACTAGCATGCGGGATGCATCCTCTCGCACGTGTTTTTACTCGACTAGCCTGCGGGAAGCATCCTCTCGCACGTGTTTTTACTCGACTAGCCTGCGGGATGCATCCTCTCGCACGTGTTTTTACTCGACTAGCCTGCGGGAAGCATCCTCTTGCACGTGTTTTTACTCGACTAGCCTGCGGGATGCATCCTCTCGCACGTGTTTTTACTCGACTAGCCTGCGGGATGCATCCTCTCGCACGTGTTTTTACTCGACTAGCCTGCGGGAAGCATCCTCTTGCACGTGTTTTTACTCGACTAGCCTGCGGGATGCATCCTCTCGCACGTGTTTTTACTCGACTAGCCTGCGGGATGCATCCTCTCGCACGTGTTTTTACTCGACTAGCCTGCAGGATGCATCCTCTCGCACGTGTTTTTACTCGACTAGCCTGCGGGATGCATCCTCTCGCACGTGTTTTTGCTCGACTAGCCTGCGGGATGCATCCTCTCGCACGTGTTTTTGCTCGACTAGCCTGCGGGATGCATCCTCTCGCACGTGTTTTTACTCGACTAGCCTGCGGGATGCATCCTCTCGCACGTGTTTTTACTCGACTACCCTGCGGGATGCATCCTCTCGCACGTGTTTTTGCTCGACTATCCATGCGCATCCCAAAAAACCTGCGCATGCGCATCCCACAAAACCTGCGCATGCGCATCCCACAAAACCTGCGCATGCGCATCCCACAAAACCTCGCACGTGTTTTTACTCGACTAGCCTGCGGGATGCATCCTCTCGCACGTGTTTTTGCTCGACTAGCCTGCGGGATGCATCCTCTTGCACGTGTTTTTACTCGACTAGCCTGCGGGATGCATCCTCTCGCACGTGTTTTTGCTCGACTAGCCTGCGGGATGCATCCTCTCGCACGTGTTTTTGCTCGACTAGCCTGCGGGACGCATCCTCTCGCACGTGTTTTTACTCGACTAGCCTGCGGGATGCATCCTCTCGCACGTGTTTTTACTCGACTAGCCTGCGGGAAGCATCCTCTTGCACGTGTTTTTACTCGACTAGCATGCGGGATGCATCCTCTCGCACGTGTTTTTACTCGACTAGCCTGCGGGAAGCATCCTCTCGCACGTGTTTTTACTCGACTAGCCTGCGGGATGCATCCTCTCGCACGTGTTTTTACTCGACTAGCCTGCGGGAAGCATCCTCTTGCACGTGTTTTTACTCGACTAGCCTGCGGGATGCATCCTCTCGCACGTGTTTTTACTCGACTAGCCTGCAGGATGCATCCTCTCGCACGTGTTTTTACTCGACTAGCCTGCGGGATGCATCCTCTCGCACGTGTTTTTGCTCGACTAGCCTGCGGGATGCATCCTCTCGCACGTGTTTTTGCTCGACTAGCCTGCGGGATGCATCCTTTCGCACGTGTTTTTGCTCGACTAGCCTGCGGGATGCATCCTCTCGCACGTGTTTTTACTCGACTAGCCTGCGGGATGCATCCTCTCGCACGTGCTTTTGCTCGACTAGCCATGCGCATCCCAAAAATCCTGCGCATGCGCATCCCACAAAACCTGCGCATGCGCATCCCACTAAACCTGCGCATGCGCATCCCACAAAACCTCGCACGTGTTTGTGCTCGACTAGCCTGCGGGATGCATCCTTTCGCACGTGTTTTTACGCGACTAGCCTGCGGGATGCATCCTCTCGCACGTGTTTTTGCTCGACTAGCCTGCGGGATGCATCCTCTCGCACGTGTTTGTGCTAGACTAGCCTGCGGGATGCATCCTCTCGCACGTGTTTTTGCTCGACTAGCCTGCGGGATGCATCCTCTCGCACGTGTTTTTGCTCTACTAGCCTGCGGGATGCATCCTCTCGCACGTGTTTTTACTCGACTAGCCTGCGGGATGCATCCTCTCGCACGTGTTTTTACTCGACTACCCTGCGGGATGCATCCTCTCGCACGTGATTTTGCTCGACTAGCCATGCGCATCCCAAAAAACCTGCGCATGCGCATCCCACAAAACCTCGCACGTGTTTTTACTCGACTAGCCTGCGGGATGCATCCTCTCGCACGTGTTTTTACTCGACTAGCCTGCGGGATGCATCCTCTCGCACGTGTTTTTGCTCGACTAGCCTGCGGGACGCATCCTCTCGCACGTGGTTTTACTCGACTAGCCTGCGGGATGCATCCTCTCGCACGTGATTTTGCTCGACTAGCCATGCGCATCCCAAAAAACCTGCGCATGCGCATCCCACAAAACCTGCGCATGCGCATCCCACAAAACCTCGCACGTGTTTTTACTCGACTAGCCTGCGGGATGCATCCTCTCGCACGTGTTTTTGCTCGACTAGCCTGCGGGATGCATCCTCTCGCACGTGTTTGTGCTAGACTAGCCTGCGGGATGCATCCTCTCGCACGTGTTTTTGCTCGACTAGCCTGCGGGATGCATCCTCTCGCACGTGTTTTTACTCGACTAGCCTGCGGGAAGCATCCTCTTGCACGTGTTTTTACTCGACTAGCCTGCGGGATGCATCCTCTCGCACGTGTTTTTACTCGACTAGCCTGCGGGATGCATCCTCTCGCACGTGTTTTTACTCGACTAGCCTGCAGGATGCATCCTCTCGCACGTGTTTTTACTCGACTAGCCTGCGGGATGCATCCTCTCGCACGTGTTTTTGCTCGACTAGCCTGCGGGATGCATCCTCTCGCACGTGTTTTTGCTCGACTAGCCTGCGGGATGCATCCTCTCGCACGTGTTTTTACTCGACTAGCCTGCGGGATGCATCCTCTCGCACGTGTTTTTACTCGACTACCCTGCGGGATGCATCCTCTCGCACGTGTTTTTGCTCGACTATCCATGCGCATCCCAAAAAACCTGCGCATGCGCATCCCACAAAACCTGCGCATGCGCATCCCACAAAACCTGCGCATGCGCATCCCACAAAACCTCGCACGTGTTTTTACTCGACTAGCCTGCGGGATGCATCCTCTCGCACGTGTTTTTGCTCGACTAGCCTGCGGGATGCATCCTCTTGCACGTGTTTTTACTCGACTAGCCTGCGGGATGCATCCTCTCGCACGTGTTTTTGCTCGACTAGCCTGCGGGATGCATCCTCTCGCACGTGTTTTTGCTCGACTAGCCTGCGGGACGCATCCTCTCGCACGTGTTTTTACTCGACTAGCCTGCGGGATGCATCCTCTCGCACGTGTTTTTACTCGACTAGCCTGCGGGAAGCATCCTCTTGCACGTGTTTTTACTCGACTAGCATGCGGGATGCATCCTCTCGCACGTGTTTTTACTCGACTAGCCTGCGGGAAGCATCCTCTCGCACGTGTTTTTACTCGACTAGCCTGCGGGATGCATCCTCTCGCACGTGTTTTTACTCGACTAGCCTGCGGGAAGCATCCTCTTGCACGTGTTTTTACTCGACTAGCCTGCGGGATGCATCCTCTCGCACGTGTTTTTACTCGACTAGCCTGCAGGATGCATCCTCTCGCACGTGTTTTTACTCGACTAGCCTGCGGGATGCATCCTCTCGCACGTGTTTTTGCTCGACTAGCCTGCGGATGCATCCTCTCGCACGTGTTTTTGCTCGACTAGCCTGCGGGATGCATCCTTTCGCACGTGTTTTTGCTCGACTAGCCTGCGGGATGCATCCTCTCGCACGTGTTTTTTACTCGACTAGCCTGCGGGATGCATCCTCTCGCACGTGCTTTTGCTCGACTAGCCATGCGCATCCCAAAAATCCTGCGCATGCGCATCCCACAAAACCTGCGCATGCGCATCCCACAAAACCTGCGCATGCGCATCCCACAAAACCTCGCACGTGTTTGTGCTCGACTAGCCTGCGGGATGCATCCTTTCGCACGTGTTTTTACGCGACTAGCCTGCGGGATGCATCCTCTCGCACGTGTTTTTGCTCGACTAGCCTGCGGGATGCATCCTCTCGCACGTGTTTGTGCTAGACTAGCCTGCGGGATGCATCCTCTCGCACGTGTTTTTGCTCGACTAGCCTGCGGGATGCATCCTCTCGCACGTGTTTTTGCTCTACTAGCCTGCGGGATGCATCCTCTCGCACGTGTTTTTACTCGACTAGCCTGCGGGATGCATCCTCTCGCACGTGTTTTTACTCGACTACCCTGCGGGATGCATCCTCTCGCACGTGATTTTGCTCGACTAGCCATGCGCATCCCAAAAAAACCTGCGCATGCGCATCCCACAAAACCTCGCACGTGTTTTTACTCGACTAGCCTGCGGGATGCATCCTCTCGCACGTGTTTTTACTCGACTAGCCTGCGGGATGCATCCTCTCGCACGTGTTTTTGCTCGACTAGCCTGCGGGACGCATCCTCTCGCACGTGGTTTTACTCGACTAGCCTGCGGGATGCATCCTCTCGCACGTGATTTTGCTCGACTAGCCATGCGCATCCCAAAAAACCTGCGCATGCGCATCCCACAAAACCTGCGCATGCGCATCCCACAAAACCTCGCACGTGTTTTTACTCGACTAGCCTGCGGGATGCATCCTCTCGCACGTGTTTTTGCTCGACTAGCCTGCGGGATGCATCCTCTCGCACGTGTTTGTGCTAGACTAGCCTGCGGGATGCATCCTCTCGCACGTGTTTTTGCTCGACTAGCCTGCGGGATGCATCCTCTCGCACGTGTTTTTGCTCGACTAGCCTGCGGGATGCATCCTCTCGCACGTGTTTTTACTCGACTACCCTGCGGGATGCATCCTCTCGCACGTGATTTTGCTCGACTAGCCATGCGCATCCCAAAAAACCTGCGCATGCGCATCCCACAAAACCTGCGCATGCGCATCCCACAAAACCTCGCACGTGTTTTTACTCGACTAGCCTGCGGGATGCATCCTCTCGCACGTGTTTTTACTCGACTAGCCTGCGGGATGCATCCTCTCGCACGTGTTTTTACTCGACTAGCCTGCGGGATGCATCCTCTCGCACGTGTTTTTACTCGACTAGCCTGCGGGATGCATCCTCTCGCACGTGTTTTTGCTCGACTAGCCATGCGCATCCCAAAAAACCTGCGCATGCGCATCCCACAAAACCTGCGCATGCGCATCCCACAAAACCTCGCACGTGTTTTTACTCGACTAGCCTGCGGGATGCATCCTCTCGCACGTGTTTTTACTCGACTAGCCTGCGGGATGCATCCTCTCGCACGTGTTTTTACTCGACTAGCCTGCGGGATGCATCCTCTCGCACGTGTTTTTACTCGACTAGCCTGCGGGATGCATCCTCTCGCACGTGTTTTTGCTCGACTAGCCATGCGCATCCCAAAAAACCTGCGCATGCGCATCCCACAAAACCTGCGCATGCGCATCCCACAAAACCTCGCACGTGTTTTTACTCGACTAGCCTGCGGGATGCATCCTCTCGCACGTGTTTTTACTCGACTAGCCTGCGGGATGCATCCTCTCGCACGTGTTTTTGCTCGACTAGCCTGCGGGGTGCATCCTCTCGCACGTGTTTTTGCTCGACTAGCCTGCGGGACGCATCCTCTCGCACGTGTTTTTACTCGACTAGCCTGCGGGATGCATCCTCTCGCACGTGTTTTTACTCGACTAGCCTGCGGGAAGCATCCTCTTGCACGTGTTTTTACTCGACTAGCATGCGGGATGCATCCTCTCGCACGTGTTTTTACTCGACTAGCCTGCGGGAAGCATCCTCTCGCACGTGTTTTTACTCGACTAGCCTGCGGGATGCATCCTCTCGCACGTGTTTTTACTCGACTAGCCTGCGGGAAGCATCCTCTTGCACGTGTTTTTACTCGACTAGCCTGCGGGATGCATCCTCTCGCACGTGTTTTTACTCGACTAGCCTGCAGGATGCATCCTCTCGCACGTGTTTTTACTCGACTAGCCTGCGGGATGCATCCTCTCGCACGTGTTTTTGCTCGACTAGCCTGCGGGATGCATCCTCTCGCACGTGTTTTTGCTCGACTAGCCTGCGGGATGCATCCTTTCGCACGTGTTTTTGCTCGACTAGCCTGCGGGATGCATCCTCTCGCACGTGTTTTTACTCGACTAGCCTGCGGGATGCATCCTCTCGCACGTGCTTTTGCTCGACTAGCCATGCGCATCCCAAAAATCCTGCGCATGCGCATCCCACAAAACCTGCGCATGCGCATCCCACAAAACCTCGCACGTGTTTGTGCTCGACTAGCCTGCGGGATGCATCCTTTCGCACGTGTTTTTACGCGACTAGCCTGCGGGATGCATCCTCTCGCACGTGTTTTTGCTCGACTAGCCTGCGGGATGCATCCTCTCGCACGTGTTTGTGCTAGACTAGCCTGCGGGATGCATCCTCTCGCACGTGTTTTTGCTCGACTAGCCTGCGGGATGCATCCTCTCGCACGTGTTTTTGCTCTACTAGCCTGCGGGATGCATCCTCTCGCACGTGTTTTTACTCGACTAGCCTGCGGGATGCATCCTCTCGCACGTGTTTTTACTCGACTACCCTGCGGGATGCATCCTCTCGCACGTGATTTTGCTCGACTAGCCATGCGCATCCCAAAAAACCTGCGCATGCGCATCCCACAAAACCTGCGCATGCGCATCCCACAAAACCTCGCTCGTGTTTTTACTCGACTACCCTGCGGGATGCATCCTCTCGCACGTGTTTTTGCTCGACTATCCATGCGCATCCCAAAAAACCTGCGCATGCGCATCCCACAAAACCTGCGCATGCGCATCCCACAAAACCTGCGCATGCGCATCCCACAAAACCTCGCACGTGTTTTTACTCGACTAGCCTGCGGGATGCATCCTCTCGCACGTGTTTTTGCTCGACTAGCCTGCGGGATGCATCCTCTTGCACGTGTTTTTACTCGACTAGCCTGCGGGATGCATCCTCTCGCACGTGTTTTTGCTCGACTAGCCTGCGGGATGCATCCTCTCGCACGTGTTTTTGCTCGACTAGCCTGCGGGACGCATCCTCTCGCACGTGTTTTTACTCGACTAGCCTGCGGGATGCATCCTCTCGCACGTGTTTTTACTCGACTAGCCTGCGGGAAGCATCCTCTTGCACGTGTTTTTACTCGACTAGCATGCGGGATGCATCCTCTCGCACGTGTTTTTACTCGACTAGCCTGCGGGAAGCATCCTCTCGCACGTGTTTTTACTCGACTAGCCTGCGGGATGCATCCTCTCGCACGTGTTTTTACTCGACTAGCCTGCGGGAAGCATCCTCTTGCACGTGTTTTTACTCGACTAGCCTGCGGGATGCATCCTCTCGCACGTGTTTTTACTCGACTAGCCTGCAGGATGCATCCTCTCGCACGTGTTTTTACTCGACTAGCCTGCGGGATGCATCCTCTCGCACGTGTTTTTGCTCGACTAGCCTGCGGGATGCATCCTCTCGCACGTGTTTTTGCTCGACTAGCCTGCGGGATGCATCCTTTCGCACGTGTTTTTGCTCGACTAGCCTGCGGGATGCATCCTCTCGCACGTGTTTTTACTCGACTAGCCTGCGGGATGCATCCTCTCGCACGTGCTTTTGCTCGACTAGCCATGCGCATCCCAAAAATCCTGCGCATGCGCATCCCACAAAACCTGCGCATGCGCATCCCACAAAACCTGCGCATGCGCATCCCACAAAACCTCGCACGTGTTTGTGCTCGACTAGCCTGCGGGATGCATCCTTTCGCACGTGTTTTTACGCGACTAGCCTGCGGGATGCATCCTCTCGCACGTGTTTTTGCTCGACTAGCCTGCGGAATGCATCCTCTCGCACGTGTTTGTGCTAGACTAGCCTGCGGGATGCATCCTCTCGCACGTGTTTTTGCTCGACTAGCCTGCGGGATGCATCCTCTCGCACGTGTTTTTGCTCTACTAGCCTGCGGGATGCATCCTCTCGCACGTGTTTTTACTCGACTAGCCTGCGGGATGCATCCTCTCGCACGTGTTTTTACTCGACTACCCTGCGGGATGCATCCTCTCGCACGTGATTTTGCTCGACTAGCCATGCGCATCCCAAAAAACCTGCGCATGCGCATCCCACAAAACCTCGCACGTGTTTTTACTCGACTAGCCTGCGGGATGCATCCTCTCGCACGTGTTTTTACTCGACTAGCCTGCGGGATGCATCCTCTCGCACGTGTTTTTGCTCGACTAGCCTGCGGGACGCATCCTCTCGCACGTGGTTTTACTCGACTAGCCTGCGGGATGCATCCTCTCGCACGTGATTTTGCTCGACTAGCCATGCGCATCCCAAAAAACCTGCGCATGCGCATCCCACAAAACCTGCGCATGCGCATCCCACAAAACCTCGCACGTGTTTTTACTCGACTAGCCTGCGGGATGCATCCTCTCGCACGTGTTTTTGCTCGACTAGCCTGCGGGATGCATCCTCTCGCACGTGTTTGTGCTAGACTAGCCTGCGGGATGCATCCTCTCGCACGTGTTTTTGCTCGACTAGCCTGCGGGATGCATCCTCTCGCACGTGTTTTTGCTCGACTAGCCTGCGGGATGCATCCTCTCGCACGTGTTTTTACTCGACTAGCCTGCGGGATGTATCCTCTCGCACGTGTTTTTACTCGACTACCCTGCGGGATGCATCCTCTCGCACGTGATTTTGCTCGACTAGCCATGCGCATCCCAAAAAACCTGCGCATGCGCATCCCACAAAACCTGCGCATGCGCATCCCACAAAACCTCGCACGTGTTTTTACTCGACTAGCCTGCGGGATGCATCCTCTCGCACGTGTTTTTACTCGACTAGCCTGCGGGATGCATTCTCTCGCACGTGTTTTTGCTCGACTAGCCATGCGCATCCCAAAAAACCTGCGCATGCGCATCCCACAAAACCTCGCACGTGTTTGTGCTCGACTAGCCTGCGAGATGCATCCTCTCGCACGTGTTTTTACTCGACTAGCCTGCGGGATGCATCCTCTCGCACGTGTTTTTACTCGACTAGCCTGCGGGATGCATCCTCTCGCACGTGTTTTTGCTCGACTAGCCATGCGCATCCCAAAAAACCTGCGCATGCGCATCCCACAAAACCTGCGCATGCGCATCCCACAAAACCTCGCACGTGTTTTTACTCGACTAGCCTGCGGGATGCATCCTCTCGCACGTGTTTTTACTCGACTAGCCTGCGGGATGCATCCTCTCGCACGTGTTTTTACTCGACTAGCCTGCAGGATGCATCCTCTCGCACGTGTTTTTACTCGACTAGCCTGCGGGATGCATCCTCTCGCACGTGTTTTTGCTCGACTAGCCTGCGGGATGCATCCTCTCGCACGTGTTTTTGCTCGACTAGCCTGCGGGACGCATCCTCTCGCACGTGTTTTTACTCGACTAGCCTGCGGGATGCATCCTCTCGCACGTGTTTTTACTCGACTAGCCTGCGGGAAGCATCCTCTTGCACGTGTTTTTACTCGACTAGCATGCGGGATGCATCCTCTCGCACGTGTTTTTACTCGACTAGCCTGCGGGAAGCATCCTCTCGCACGTGTTTTTACTCGACTAGCCTGCGGGATGCATCCTCTCGCACGTGTTTTTACTCGACTAGCCTGCGGGAAGCATCCTCTTGCACGTGTTTTTACTCGACTAGCCTGCGGGATGCATCCTCTCGCACGTGTTTTTACTCGACTAGCCTGCAGGATGCATCCTCTCGCACGTGTTTTTACTCGACTAGCCTGCGGGATGCATCCTCTCGCACGTGTTTTTGCTCGACTAGCCTGCGGGATGCATCCTCTCGCACGTGTTTTTGCTCGACTAGCCTGCGGGATGCATCCTTTCGCACGTGTTTTTGCTCGACTAGCCTGCGGGATGCATCCTCTCGCACGTGTTTTTACTCGACTAGCCTGCGGGATGCATCCTCTCGCACGTGCTTTTGCTCGACTAGCCATGCGCATCCCAAAAATCCTGCGCATGCGCATCCCACAAAACCTGCGCATGCGCATCCCACAAAACCTCGCACGTGTTTGTGCTCGACTAGCCTGCGGGATGCATCCTTTCGCACGTGTTTTTACGCGACTAGCCTGCGGGATGCATCCTCTCGCACGTGTTTTTGCTCGACTAGCCTGCGGGATGCATCCTCTCGCACGTGTTTGTGCTAGACTAGCCTGCGGGATGCATCCTCTCGCACGTGTTTTTGCTCGACTAGCCTGCGGGATGCATCCTCTCGCACGTGTTTTTGCTCTACTAGCCTGCGGGATGCATCCTCTCGCACGTGTTTTTACTCGACTAGCCTGCGGGATGCATCCTCTCGCACGTGTTTTTACTCGACTACCCTGCGGGATGCATCCTCTCGCACGTGATTTTGCTCGACTAGCCATGCGCATCCCAAAAAACCTGCGCATGCGCATCCCACAAAACCTGCGCATGCGCATCCCACAAAACCTCGCTCGTGTTTTTACTCGACTAGCCTGCGGGATGCATCCTCTCGCACGTGTTTTTACTCGACTAGCCTGCGGGATGCATCCTCTCGCACGTGTTTTTGCTCGACTAGCCTGCGGGACGCATCCTCTCGCACGTGGTTTTACTCGACTAGCCTGCGGGATGCATCCTCTCGCACGTGAATTTGCTCGACTAGCCATGCGCATCCCAAAAAACCTGCGCATGCGCATCCCACAAAACCTGCAGCATGCGCATCCCACAAAACCTCGCACGTGTTTTTACTCGACTACCTGCGGGATGCATCCTCTCGCACGTGTTTTTGCTCGACTAGCCTGCGGGATGCATCCTCTCGCACGTGTTTGTGCTAGACTAGCCTGCGGGATGCATCCTCTCGCACGTGTTTTTGCACGACTAGCCTGCGGGATACATCCTCTCGCACGTGTTTTTGCTCGACTAGCCTGCGGGATGCATCCTCTCGCACGTGTTTTTACTCGACTAGCCTGCGGGATGCATCCTCTCGCACGTGTTTTTACTCGACTACCCTGCGGGATGCATCCTCTCGCACGTGATTTTGCTCGACTAGCCATGCGCATCCCAAAAAACCTGCGCATGCGCATCCCACAAAACCTGCGCATGCGCATCCCACAAAACCTCGCACGTGTTTTTACTCGACTAGCCTGCGGGATGCATCCTCTCGCACGTGTTTTTACTCGACTAGCCTGCGGGATGCATCCTCTCGCACGTGTTTTTGCTCGACTAGCCATGCGCATCCCAAAAAACCTGCGCATGCGCATCCCACAAAACCTCGCACGTGTTTGTGCTCGACTAGCCTGCGAGATGCATCCTCTCGCACGTGTTTTTGCTCGACTAGCCTGCGGGATGCATCCTCTCGCACGTGTTTTTGCTCGACTAGACTGCGGGATGCATCCTCTCGCACGTGTTATTACTCGACTAGCCTGCGGGATGCATCCTGTCGCACGTGTTTTTACTCGACTACCCTGCGGGATGCATCCTCTCGCACGTGATTTTGCTCGACTAGCCATGCGCATCCCAAAAAACCTGCGCTTGCGCGTCCCACAAAACCTGCGCATGCGCATCCCACAAAACCTCGCACGTGTTTTTACTCGACTAGCCTGCGGGATGCATCCTCTCGCACGTGTTTTTACTCGACTAGCCTGCGGGATGTATCCTCTCGCACGTGGTTTTACTCGACTAGCCTGCGGGATGCATCCTCTCGCACGTGATTTTGCTCGACTAGCCATGCGCATCCCAAAAAACCTGCGTATGCGCATCCCACAAAACCTGCGCATGCGCATCCCACAAAACCTCGCACGTGTTTTTACTCGACTAGCCTGCGGGATGCATCCTCTCGCACGTGTTTTTACTCGACTAGCCTTCGGGATTCATCCTCTCGCACGTGTTTTTACTCGACTAGCCTGCGGGATGCATCCTCTCGCACGTGTTTTTGCTCGACTAGCCTGCGGGATGCATCCTCTCGCACGTGTTTTTCTCGACTAGCGTGCGGGATGCATCCTCCCGCACGTGTTTTTACTCAACTAGCCTGCGGGATACATCCTCTCGCACGTGTTTTTGCTCGACTAGCCTGCGGGATGCATCCTCTCGCACGTGTTTTTACTCGACTAGCCTGCGGGATGTATACTCCCGCACGTGTTTTTACTCGACTACCCTGCGGGATGCATCCTCTCGCACGTGTTTTTGCTCGACTATCCATGCGCATCCCAAAAAACCTGCGCATGCGCATCCCACAAAACCTGCGCATGCGCATCCCAAAAAACCTGCGCATGCGCATCCCACAAAACCTCGCACGTGTTTTTACTCGACTAGCCTGCGGGATGCATCCTCTCGCACGTGTTTTTACTCGACTAGCCTGCGGGATGCATCCTCTCGCACGTGTTTTTGCTCGACTAGCCTGCGGGGTGCATCCTCTCGCACGTGTTTTTGCTCGACTAGCCTGCGGGACGCATCCTCTCGCACGTGTTTTTACTCGACTAGCCTGCGGGATGCATCCTCTCGCACGTGTTTTTACTCGACTAGCCTGCGGGAAGCATCCTCTTGCACGTGTTTTTACTCGACTAGCATGCGGGATGCATCCTCTCGCACGTGTTTTTACTCGACTAGCCTGCGGGAAGCATCCTCTCGCACGTGTTTTTACTCGACTAGCCTGCGGGATGCATCCTCTCCCACGTGTTTTTACTCGACTAGCCTGCGGGAAGCATCCTCTTGCACGTGTTTTTACTCGACTAGCCTGCGGGATGCATCCTCTCGCACGTGTTTTTACTCGACTAGCCTGCAGGATGCATCCTCTCGCACGTGTTTTTACTCGACTAGCCTGCGGGATGCATCCTCTCGCACGTGTTTTTGCTCGACTAGCCTGCGGGATGCATCCTCTCGCACGTGTTTTTGCTCGACTAGCCTGCGGGATGCATCCTTTCGCACGTGTTTTTGCTCGACTAGCCTGCGGGATGCATCCTCTCGCACGTGTTTTTACTCGACTAGCCTGCGGGATGCATCCTCTCGCACGTGCTTTTGCTCGACTAGCCATGCGCATCCCAAAAATCCTGCGCATGCGCATCCCACAAAACCTGCGCATGCGCATCCCACAAAACCTGCGCATGCGCATCCCACAAAACCTCGCACGTGTTTGTGCTCGACTAGCCTGCGGGATGCATCCTTTCGCACGTGTTTTTACGCGACTAGCCTGCGGGATGCATCCTCTCGCACGTGTTTTTGCTCGACTAGCCTGCGGGATGCATCGTCTCGCACGTGTTTGTGCTAGACTAGCCTGCGGGATGCATCCTCTCGCACGTGTTTTTGCTCGACTAGCCTGCGGGATGCATCCTCTCGCACGTGTTTGTGCTAGACTAGCCTGCGGGATGCATCCTCTCGCACGTGTTTTTGCACGACTAGCCTGCGGGATACATCCTCTCGCACGTGTTTTTGCTCGACTAGCCTGCGGGATGCATCCTCTCGCACGTGTTTTTACTCGACTAGCCTGCGGGATGCATCCTCTCGCACGTGTTTTTACTCGACTACCCTGCGGGATGCATCCTCTCGCACGTGATTTTGCTCGACTAGCCATGCGCATCCCAAAAAACCTGCGCATGCGCATCCCACAAAACCTGCGCATGCGCATCCCACAAAACCTCGCACGTGTTTTTACTCGACTAGCCTGCGGGATGCATCCTCTCGCACGTGTTTTTGCTCGACTAGACTGCGGGATGCATCCTCTCGCACGTGTTTTTGCTCGACTAGACTGCGGGATGCATCCTCTCGCACGTGTTATTACTCGACTAGCCTGCGGGATGCATCCTCTCGCACGTGTTTTTACTCGACTACCCTGCGGGATGCATCCTCTCGCACGTGATTTTGCTCGCCTAGCCATGCGCATCCCAAAAAACCTGCGCTTGCGCGTCCCACAAAACCTGCGCATGCGCATCCCACAAAACCTCGCACGTGTTTTTACTCGACTAGCCTGCGGGATGCATCCTCTCGCACGTGTTTTTACTCGACTAGCCTGCGGAATGTATCCTCTCGCACGTGGTTTTACTCGACTAGCCTGCGGGATGCATCCTCTCGCACGTGATTTTGCTCGACTAGCCATGCGCATCCCAAAAAACCTGCGTATGCGCATCCCACAAAACCTGCGCATGCGCATCCCACAAAACCTCGCACGTGTTTTTACTCGACTAGCCTGCGGGATGCATCCTCTCGCACGTGTTTTTACTCGACTAGCCTTCGGGATTCATCCTCTCGCACGTGTTTTTACTCGACTAGCCTGCGGGATGCATCCTCTCGCACGTGTTTTTGCTCGACTAGCCTGCGGGATGCATCCTCTCGCACGTGTTTTTCTCGACTAGCGTGCGGGATGCATCCTCCCGCACGTGTTTTTACTCAACTAGCCTGCGGGATACATCCTTTCGCACGTGTTTTTGCTCGACTAGCCTGCGGGATGCATCCTCTCGCACGTGTTTTTGCTCGACTAGCCTGCGGGATGCATCCTCTCGCACGTGTTTTTGCTCGACTAGCCTGCGGGACGCATCCTCTCGCACGTGTTTTTACTCGACTAGCCTGCGGGATGCATCCTCTCGCACGTGTTTTTACTCGACTAGCCTGCGGGATGCATCCTCTCGCACGTGTTTTTACTCGACTAGCCTGCGGGATGCATCCTCTCGCACGTGTTTTTGCTCGACTAGCCATGCGCATCCCAAAAAACCTGCGCATGCGCATCCCAAAAAACCTGCGCATGCGCATCCCACAAAACCTGCGCATGCGCATCCCACAAATCCTCGCACGTGTTTTTACTCGACTAGCCTGCGGGATGCATCCTCTCGCACGTGTTTTTACTCGACTAGCCTGCGGGATGCATCCTCTCGCACGTGTTTTTACTCGACTAGCCTGCGGGATGCATCCTCTCGCACGTGTTTTTGCTCGACTAGCCTGCGGGATGCATCCTCTCGCACGTGTTTTTGCTCGACTAGGCATGCGCATCCCAAAAAACCTGCGCATGCGCATCCCACAAAACCTGCGCATGCGCATCCCACAAAACCTCGCACGTGTTTTTACTCGACTAGCCTGCGGGATGCATCCTCTCGCACGTGTTTTTACTCGACTAGCCTGCGGGATGCATCCTCTCGCACGTGTTTTTCCTCGACTAGCCATGCGCATCCCAAAAAACCTGCGCATGCGCATCCCAAAAAACCTGCGCATGCGCATCCCACAAAACCTGCGCATGCGCATCCCACAAAACCTCGCACGTGTTTTTACTCGACTAGAATGCGGGATGCATCCTCTCGCACGTGTTTTTGCTCGACTAGCCTACGGGATGCATCCTCTCGCACGTGTTTTTGCTCGATTAGCCATGCGCATCCCAAAAAACCTGCGCATGCGCATCCCACAAAACCTGCGCATGCGCATCCCACAAAACCTCGCACGTGTTTTTACTCGACTAGCCTGCGGGATGCATCCTCTCGCACGTGTTTTTGCTCGACTAGCCTGCGGGATGCATCCTCTCGCACGTGCTTTTGCTCGACTAGCCATGCGCATCCCAAAAATCCTGCGCATGCGCATCCCACAAAACCTGCGCATGCGCATCCCACAAAACCTCGCACGTGTTTTTACTCGACTAGCCTGCGGGATGCATCCTCCCGCACGTGTTTTTACTCGACTAGCCTGCGGGATACATCCTCTCGCACGTGTTTTTGCTCGACTAGCCTGCGGGATGCATCCTCTCGCACGTGTTTTTGCTCGACTAGCCTGCGGGATGCATCCTCTCGCACGTGTTTTTGCTCGACTAGCCTGCGGGATGCATCCTCTCGCACCTGTTTTTACTCGACTAGCCTGCGGGATGCATCCTCTCGCACGTGTTTTTCCTCGACTAGCCATGCGCATCCCAAAAAACCTGCGCATGCGCATCCCACAAAACCTCGCACGTGTTTTTACTCGACTAGCCTGCGGGATGCATCCTCTCGCACGTGTTTTTGCTCGACTAGCCTGCGGGATGCATCCTCTCGCACGTGCTTTTGCTCGACTAGCCATGCGCATCCCACAAAACCTGCGCATGCGCATCCCACAAAACCTCGCACGTGTTTTTACTCGACTAGCCTGCGGGATGCATCCTCTCGCACGTGTTTTTACTCGACTAGCCTGCGGGATGCTTCCTCTCGCACGTGTTTTTACTCGACTACCCTGCGGGATGCATCCTCTCGCACGTGTTTTTGCTCGACTAGCCATGCGCATCCCAAAAAACCTGCGCATGCGCATCCCACAAAACCTGCGCATGCGCATCCCACAAAACCTCGCACGTGTTTTTACTCGACTAGCCTGCGGGATGCATCCTCTCGCACGTGTTTTTACTCGACTAGCCTGCGGGATGCATCCTCTCGCACGTGTTTTTGCTCGACTAGCCTGCGGGATGCATCCTCTCGCACGTGTTTTTACTCGACTAGCCTGCGGGATGCATCCTCCCGCACGTGTTTTTACTCGACTAGCCTGCGGGATACATCCTCTCGCACGTGTTTTTGCTCGACTAGCCTGAGGGATGCATCCTCTCGCACGTGTTTTTGCTCGACTAGCCTGCGGGATGCATCCTCTCGCACGTGTTTTTGCTCGACTAGCCTGCGGGACGCATCCTCTCGCACATGTTTTTACTCGACTAGCCTGCGGGATGCATCCTCTCGCACGTGTTTTTACTCGACTCGCCTTCGGGATTCATCCTCTCGCACGTGTTTTTACTCGACTAGCCTGCGGGATGCATTCTCTCGCACGTGTTTTTACTCGACTAGCCTGCGGGATGCATCCTCCCGCACGTGTTTTTACTCGACTAGCCTGCGGGATACATCCTCTCGCACGTGTTTTTGCTCGACTAGCCTGCGGGATGCATCCTCTCGCACGTGTTTTTGCTCGACTAGCCTGCGGGATGCATCCTCTCGCACGTGTTTATGCTCGACTAGCCTGCGGGACGCATCCTCCCGCACGTGTTTTTACTCGACTAGCCTGCGGGATACATCCTCTCGCACGTGTTTTTACTCGACTAGCCTGCGGGATGCATCCTCTCGCACGTGTTTTTGCTCGACTAGCCTGCGGGATGCATCCTCTCGCACGTGTTTTTGCTCGACTAGCCTGCGGGATGCATCCTCTCGCACGTGTTTATGCTCGACTAGCATGCGGGACGCATCCTCCCGCACGTGTTTTTACTCGACTAGCCTGCGGGATACATCCTCTCGCACGTGTTTTTACTCGACTAGCCTGCGGGATGCATCCTCTCGCACGTGTTTTTATTCGACTAGCCTTCGGGATTCATCCTCTCGCACGTGTTTTTACTCGACTAGCCTGCGGGATGCATCCTCCCGCACGTGTTTTTACTCGACTAGCCTGCGGGATACATCCTCTTGCACGTGTTTTTGCTCGACTAGCCTGCGGGATGCATCCTCTCGCACGTGTTTTTGCTCGACTAGCCTGCGGGATGCATCCTCTCGCACGTGTTTTTGCTCGACTAGCCTGCGGGACGCATCCTCTCGCACGTGTTTTTACTCGACTAGCCTGCGGGATGCATCCTCTCGCACGTGTTTTTACTCGACTAGCCTGCGGGATGCATCCTCTCGCACGTGTTTTTACTCGACTACCCTGCGGTATGCATGCTCTCGCACGTGTTTTTGCTCGACTAGCCATGCGCATCCCAAAAAACCTGCGAATGCGCATCCCACAAAACCTGCGCATGCGCATCCCACAAAACCTCGCACGTGTTTTTACTCGACTAGCCTGCGGGATGCATCCTCTCGCACGTGTTTTTACTCGACTAGCCTGCAGGATGCATCCTCTCGCACGTGTTTTTACTCGACTAGCCTGCGGGATGCATCCTCTCGCACGTGTTTTTGCTCGACTAGCCATGCGCATCCCAAAAAACCTGCGCATGCGCATCCCAAAAAACCTGCGCATGCGCATCCCACAAAACCTGCGCATGCGCATCCCACAAAACCTCGCACGTGTTTTTACTCGACTAGCCTGCGGGATGCATCCTCTCGCACGTGTTTTTACTCGACTAGCCTGCGGGATGCATCCTCTCGCACGTGTTTTTACTCGACTAGCCTGCGGGATGCATCCTCTCGCACGTGTTTTTGCTCGACTAGCCTGCGGGATGCATCCTCTCGCACGTGTTTTTGCTCGACTAGCCTGCGGGATGCATCCTCTCGCACGTGTTTTTGCTCGACTAGCCATGCGCATCCCAAAAAACCTGCGCATGCGCATCCCACAAAACCTGCGCATGCGCATCCCACAAAACCTCGCACGTGTTTTTACTCGACTAGCCTGCGGGATGCATCCTCTCGCACGTGTTTTTGCTCGACTAGCCTGCGGGATGCATCCTCTCGCACGTGTTTTTGCTCGACTAGCCATGCGCATCCCAAAAAACCTGCGCATGCGCATCCCACAAAACCTGCGCATGCGCATCCCACAAAACCTCGCACGTGTTTTTACTCGACTAGCCTGCGGGTTGCATCCTCTCGCACGTGTTTTTACTCGACTAGCCTGCGGGATGCATCCTCTCGCACGTGTTTTTACTCGACTATCCTGCGGGATGCATCCTCTCGCACGTGTTTTTACTCGACTAGCCTGCGGGATGCATCCTCTCGCACGTGTTTTTCCTCGACTAGCCATGCGCATCCCAAAAAACCTGCGCATGCGCATCCCAAAAAACCTGCGCATGCGCACCCCACAAAACCTTGCACGTGTTTTTACTCGACTAGCCTGCGGGATGCATCCTCTCGCACGTGTTTTTGCACGACTAGCCTGCACGATGCATCCTCTCGCACGTGTTTTTCCTCGACTAGCCATGCGCATCCCAAAAAACCTGCGCATGCGCATCCCACAAAACCTGCGCATGCGCATCCCACAAAACCTCGCACGTGTTTTTACTCGACTAGCCTGCGGGATGCATCCTCTCGCACGTGTTTTTGCTCGACTAGCCTGCGGGATGCATCCTCTCGCACGTGTTTTTGCTCGACTAGCCATGCGCATCCCAAAAAACCTGCGCATGCGCATCCCACAAAACCTGCGCATGCGCATCCCACAAAACCTCGCACGTGTTTTTTCACGACTAGCCTGCGGGATGCATCCTCCCGCACGTGTTTTTGCTCGACTAGCCTGCGGGATGCATCCTCTCGCACGTGTTTTTGCTCGACTAGCCATGCGCATCCCAAAAAACCTGCGCATGCGCATCCCACAAAACCTCGCACGTGTTTTTACTCTACTAGCCTGCGGGTTGCATCCTCTCGCACGTGTTTTTACTCGACTAGCCTGCGGGATGCATCCTCTCGCACGTGTTTTTACTCGACTAGCCTGCGGGATGCATCCTCTCGCACGTGTTTTTGCTGGACTAGCCTGCGGGATGCATCCTCTCGCACGTGTTTTTGCTCGACTAGGCATGCGCATCCCAAAAAACCTGCGCATGCGCATCCCACAAAACCTGCGCATGCGCATCCCACAAAACCTCGCACGTGTTTTTACTCGACTAGCCTGCGGGATGCATCCTCTCGCACGTGTTTTTACTCGACTAGCCTGCGGGATGCATCCTCTCGCACGTGTTTTTACTCGACTAGCCTGCGGGATGCATCCTCTCGCACGTGTTTTTGCTCGACTAGCCATGCGCATCCCAAAAAACCTGCGCATGCGCATCCCACAAAACCTCGCACGTGTTTTTACTCGACTAGCCTGCGGGATGCATCCTCTCGCACGTGTTTTTGCTCGACTAGCCATGCGCATCCCAAAAAACCTGCGCATGCGCATCCCACAAAACCTGCGCATGCGCATCCCACAAAACCTCGCACGTGTTTTTACTCGACTAGCCTGCGGGATGCATCCTCTCGCACGTGTTTTTGCTCGACTAGCCTGAGGGATGCATCCTCTCGCACGTGTTTTTGCTCGACTAGCCTGCGGGATGCATCCTCTCGCACGTGTTTTTGCTCGACTAGCCTGCGGGACGCATCCTCTCGCACATGTTTTTACTCGACTAGCCTGCGGGATGCATCCTCTCGCACGTGTTTTTACTCGACTCGCCTTCGGGATTCATCCTCTCGCACGTGTTTTTACTCGACTAGCCTGCGGGATGCATTCTCTCGCACGTGTTTTTACTCGACTAGCCTGCGGGATGCATCCTCCCGCACGTGTTTTTACTCGACTAGCCTGCGGGATACATCCTCTCGCACGTGTTTTTGCTCGACTAGCCTGCGGGATGCATCCTCTCGCACGTGTTTTTGCTTGACTAGCCTGCGGGATGCATCCTCTCGCACGTGTTTATGCTCGACTAGCCTGCGGGACGCATCCTCCCGCACGTGTTTTTACTCGACTAGCCTGCGGGATACATCCTCTCGCACGTGTTTTTACTCGACTAGCCTGCGGGATGCATCCTCTCGCACGTGTTTTTGCTCGACTAGCCTGCGGGATGCATCCTCTCGCACGTGTTTTTGCTCGACTAGCCTGCGGGATGCATCCTCTCGCACGTGTTTATGCTCGACTAGCATGCGGGACGCATCCTCCCGCACGTGTTTTTACTCGACTAGCCTGCGGGATACATCCTCTCGCACGTGTTTTTACTCGACTAGCCTGCGGGATGCATCCTCTCGCACGTGTTTTTATTCGACTAGCCTTCGGGATTCATCCTCTCGCACGTGTTTTTACTCGACTAGCCTGCGGGATGCATCCTCCCGCACGTGTTTTTACTCGACTAGCCTGCGGGATACATCCTCTTGCACGTGTTTTTGCTCGACTAGCCTGCGGGATGCATCCTCTCGCACGTGTTTTTGCTCGACTAGCCTGCGGGATGCATCCTCTCGCACGTGTTTTTGCTCGACTAGCCTGCGGGACGCATCCTCTCGCACGTGTTTTTACTCGACTAGCCTGCGGGATGCATCCTCTCGCACGTGTTTTTACTCGACTAGCCTGCGGGATGCATCCTCTCGCACGTGTTTTTACTCGACTACCCTGCGGTATGCATGCTCTCGCACGTGTTTTTGCTCGACTAGCCATGCGCATCCCAAAAAACCTGCGAATGCGCATCCCACAAAACCTGCGCATGCGCATCCCACAAAACCTCGCACGTGTTTTTACTCGACTAGCCTGCGGGATGCATCCTCTCGCACGTGTTTTTACTCGACTAGCCTGCAGGATGCATCCTCTCGCACGTGTTTTTACTCGACTAGCCTGCGGGATGCATCCTCTCGCACGTGTTTTTGCTCGACTAGCCATGCGCATCCCAAAAAACCTGCGCATGCGCATCCCAAAAAACCTGCGCATGCGCATCCCACAAAACCTGCGCATGCGCATCCCACAAAACCTCGCACGTGTTTTTACTCGACTAGCCTGCGGGATGCATCCTCTCGCACGTGTTTTTACTCGACTAGCCTGCGGGATGCATCCTCTCGCACGTGTTTTTACTCGACTAGCCTGCGGGATGCATCCTCTCGCACGTGTTTTTGCTCGACTAGCCTGCGGGATGCATCCTCTCGCACGTGTTTTTGCTCGACTAGCCTGCGGGATGCATCCTCTCGCACGTGTTTTTGCTCGACTAGCCATGCGCATCCCAAAAAACCTGCGCATGCGCATCCCACAAAACCTGCGCATGCGCATCCCACAAAACCTCGCACGTGTTTTTACTCGACTAGCCTGCGGGATGCATCCTCTCGCACGTGTTTTTGCTCGACTAGCCTGCGGGATGCATCCTCTCGCACGTGTTTTTGCTCGACTAGCCATGCGCATCCCAAAAAACCTGCGCATGCGCATCCCACAAAACCTGCGCATGCGCATCCCACAAAACCTCGCACGTGTTTTTACTCGACTAGCCTGCGGGTTGCATCCTCTCGCACGTGTTTTTACTCGACTAGCCTGCGGGATGCATCCTCTCGCACGTGTTTTTACTCGACTATCCTGCGGGATGCATCCTCTCGCACGTGTTTTTACTCGACTAGCCTGCGGGATGCATCCTCTCGCACGTGTTTTTCCTCGACTAGCCATGCGCATCCCAAAAAACCTGCGCATGCGCATCCCAAAAAACCTGCGCATGCGCACCCCACAAAACCTCGCACGTGTTTTTACTCGACTAGCCTGCGGGATGCATCCTCTCGCACGTGTTTTTGCACGACTAGCCTGCACGATGCATCCTCTCGCACGTGTTTTTCCTCGACTAGCCATGCGCATCCCAAAAAACCTGCGCATGCGCATCCCACAAAACCTGCGCATGCGCATCCCACAAAACCTCGCACGTGTTTTTACTCGACTAGCCTGCGGGATGCATCCTCTCGCACGTGTTTTTGCTCGACTAGCCTGCGGGATGCATCCTCTCGCACGTGTTTTTGCTCGACTAGCCATGCGCATCCCAAAAAACCTGCGCATGCGCATCCCACAAAACCTGCGCATGCGCATCCCACAAAACCTCGCACGTGTTTTTTCACGACTAGCCTGCGGGATGCATCCTCCCGCACGTGTTTTTGCTCGACTAGCCTGCGGGATGCATCCTCTCGCACGTGTTTTTGCTCGACTAGCCATGCGCATCCCAAAAAACCTGCGCATGCGCATCCCACAAAACCTCGCACGTGTTTTTACTCTACTAGCCTGCGGGTTGCATCCTCTCGCACGTGTTTTTACTCGACTAGCCTGCGGGATGCATCCTCTCGCACGTGTTTTTACTCGACTAGCCTGCGGGATGCATCCTCTCGCACGTGTTTTTGCTGGACTAGCCTGCGGGATGCATCCTCTCGCACGTGTTTTTGCTCGACTAGGCATGCGCATCCCAAAAAACCTGCGCATGCGCATCCCACAAAACCTGCGCATGCGCATCCCACAAAACCTCGCACGTGTTTTTACTCGACTAGCCTGCGGGATGCATCCTCTCGCACGTGTTTTTACTCGACTAGCCTGCGGGATGCATCCTCTCGCACGTGTTTTTACTCGACTAGCCTGCGGGATGCATCCTCTCGCACGTGTTTTTACTCGACTAGCCTGCGGGATGCATCCTCTCGCACGTGTTTTTGCTGGACTAGCCTGCGGGATGCATCCTCTCGCACGTGTTTTTGCTCGACTAGGCATGCGCATCCCAAAAAACCTGCGCATGCGCATCCCACAAAACCTGCGCATGCGCATCCCACAAAACCTCGCACGTGTTTTTATCGACTAGCCTGCGGGATGCATCCTCTCGCACGTGTTTTTGCTCGACTAGCCTGCGGGATGCATCCTCTCGCACGTGTTTTTGCTCGACTAGCCTGCGGGATGCATCCTCTCGCACGTGTTTGTGCTCGACTAGCCTGCGGGATGCATCCTCTCGCACGTGTTTTTACTCGACTAGCCTGCGGGATGCGTCCTCTCGCACGTGTTTTTGCTCGACTAGCCTGCGGGATGCATCCTCTTGCACGTGTTTTTACTCGACTAGCCTGCAGGATGCATCCTCTCGCACGTGTTTTTACTCGACTAGCCTGCGGGATGCATCCTCTCGCACGTGTTTTTGCTCGACTAGCCATGCGCATCCCAAAAAACCTGCGCATGCGCATCCCACAAAACCTGCGCATGCGCATCCCACAAAACCTCGCACGTGTTTTTACTCGACTAGCCTGCGGGATGCATCCTCTCGCACGTGTTTTTGCTCGACTAGCCTGCGGGATGCATCCTCTCGCACGTGTTTTTACTCGACTACCCTGCGGGATGCATCCTCTCGCACGTGTTTTTGCTCGACTAGCCATGCGCATCCCAAAAAACCTGCGCATGCGCATCCCACAAAACCTGCGCATGCGCATCCCACAAAACCTCGCACGTGTTTTTATCGACTAGCCTGCGGGATGCATCCTCTCGCACGTGTTTTTGCTCGACTAGCCTGCGGGATGCATCCTCTCGCACGTGTTTTTGCTCGACTAGCCTGCGGGATGCATCCTCTCGCACGTGTTTGTGCTCGACTAGCCTGCGGGATGCATCCTCTCGCACGTGTTTTTACTCGACTAGCCTGCGGGATGCGTCCTCTCGCACGTGTTTTTGCTCGACTAGCCTGCGGGATGCATCCTCTCGCACGTGTTTTTGCTCGACTAGCCATGCGCATCCCAAAAAACCTGCGCATGCACATCCCAAAAAACCTGCGCATGCGCATCCCAAAAAACCTGCGCATGCGCATCCCACAAAACCTGCGCATGCGCATCCCACAAAACCTCGCACGTGTTTTTACTCGACTAGCCTGAGGGATGCATCCTCTCGCACGTGTTTTTGCTCGACTAGCCTGCGGGATGCATCCTCTCGCACGTGTTTTTGCTCGACTAGCCATGCGTATCCCAAAAAACCTGCGCATGCGCATCCCACAAAACCTGCGCATGCGCATCCCACAAAACCTGCGCATGCGCATCCCACAAAACCTCGCACGTGTTTTTTCACGACTAGCCTGCGGGATGCATCCTCCCGCACGTGTTTTTGCTCGACTAGCCTGCGGGATGCATCCTCTCGCACGTGTTTTTGCTCGACTAGCCATGCGCATCCCAAAAAACCTGCGCATGCCCATCCCAAAAAACCTGCGCATGCGCATCCCACAAAACCTCGCACGTGTTTTTACTCGACTAGCCTGCGGGTTGCATCCTCTCGCACGTGTTTTTACTCGACTAGCCTGCGGGATGCATCCTCTCGCACGTGTTTTTACTCGACTAGCCTGCGGGATGCATCCTCTCGCACGTGTTTTTGCTGGACTAGCCTGCGGGATGCATCCTCTCGCACGTGTTTTTGCTCGACTAGGCATGCGCATCCCAAAAAACCTGCGCATGCGCATCCCACAAAACCTGCGCATGCGCATCCCACAAAACCTCGCACGTGTTTTTACTCGACTAGCCTGCGGGATGCATCCTCTCGCACGTGTTTTTACTCGACTAGCCTGCGGGATGCATCCTCTCGCACGTGTTTTTGCTCGACTAGCCTGCGGGATGCATCCTCTTGCACGTGTTTTTACTCGACTAGCCTGCAGGATGCATCCTCTCGCACGTGTTTTTACTCGACTAGCCTGCGGGATGCATCCTCTCGCACGTGTTTTTGCTCGACTAGCCATGCGCATCCCAAAAAACCTGCGCATGCGCATCCCACAAAACCTGCGCATGCGCATCCCACAAAACCTCGCACGTGTTTTTACTCGACTAGCCTGCGGGATGCATCCTCTCGCACGTGTTTTTGCTCGACTAGCCTGCGGGATGCATCCTCTCGCACGTGTTTTTACTCGACTACCCTGCGGGATGCATCCTCTCGCGCGTGTTTTTGCTCGACTAGCCATGCGCATCCCACAAAACCTGCGCATGCGCATCCCACAAAACCTCGCACGTGTTTTTGCTCGACTAGCCTGCGGGATGCATCCTCTCGCACGTGTTTTTACTCGACTAGCCTGCGGGATGCATCCTCTCGCACGTGTTTTTACTCGACTACCCTGCGGGATGCATCCTCTCGCACGTGTTTTTACTCGACTAGCCTGCGGGATGCATCCTCTCGCACGTGTTATTACTCGACTAGCCTGCGGGATGCATCCTCTCGCACGTGTTTTTGCTCGACTAGCCATGCGCATCCCAAAAAACCTGCGCATGCGCATCCCACAAAACCTGCGCATGCGCATCCCACAAAACCTCGCACGTGTTTTTACTCGACTAGCCTGCGGGATGCATCCTCTCGCACGTGTTTTTACTCGACTAGCCTGCGGGATGCATCCTCTCGCACGTGTTTTTACTCGACTAGCCTGCGGGATGCATCCTCTCGCACGTGTTTTTACTCGACTAGCCTGCGGGATGCATCCTCTCGCACGTGTTTTTGCTCGACTAGCCATGCGCATCCCAAAAAACCTGCGCATGCGCATCCCACAAAACCTGCGCATGCGCATCCCACAAAACCTCGCACGTGTTTTTACTCGACTAGCCTGCGGGATGCATCCTCTCGCACGTGTTTTTATCGACTAGCCTGCGGGATGCATCCTCTCGCACGTGTTTTTGCTCGACTAGCCTGCGGGATGCATCCTCTCGCACGTGTTTTTGCTCGACTAGCCTGCGGGATGCATCCTCTCGCACGTGTTTGTGCTCTACTAGCCTGCGGGATGCATCCTCTCGCACGTGTTTTTACTCGACTTGCCTGCGGGATGCGTCCTCTCGCACGTGTTTTTGCTCGACTAGCCTGCGGGATGCATCCTCTCGCACGTGTTTTTACTCGACTAGCCTGCAGGATGCATCCTCTCGCACGTGTTTTTGCTCGACTAGCCTGCGGGATGCATCCTCTCGCACGTGTTTTTCCTCGACTAGCCATGCGCATCCCAAAAAACCTGCGCATGCGCATCCCACAAAACCTCGCACGTGTTTTTACTCGACTAGCCTGCGGGTTGCATCCTCTCGCACGTGTTTTTACTCGACTAGCCTGCGGGATGCATCCTCTCGCACGTGTTTTTACTCGACTAGCCTGCGGGATGCATCCTCTCGCACGTGTTTTTGCTGGACTAGCCTGCGGGATGCATCCTCTCGCACGTGTTTTTGCTCGACTAGGCATGCGCATCCCAAAAAACCTGCGCATGCGCATCCCACAAAACCTGCGCATGCGCATCCCACAAAACCTCGCACGTGTTTTTACTCGACTAGCCTGCGGGATGCATCCTCTCGCACGTGTTTTTACTCGACTAGCCTGCGGGATGCATCCTCTCGCACGTGTTTTTGCTCGACTAGCCATGCGCATCCCAAAAAACCTGCGCATGCGCATCCCACAAAACCTCGCACGTGTTTTTACTCGACTAGCCTGCGGGATGCATCCTCTCGCACTTGTTTTTGCTCGACTAGCCATGCGCATCCCAAAAAACCTGCGCATGCGCATCCCACAAAACCTCTCACGTGTTTTTACTCGACTAGCCTGCGGGATGCATCCTCTCGCACGTGTTTTTGCTCGACTAGCCTGCGGGATGCATCCTCTCGCACGTGTTTTTGCTCGACTAGCCATGCGCATCCCACAAAACCTGCGCATGCGCATCCCACAAAACCTCGCACGTGTTTTTACTCGACTAGCCTGCGGGTTGCATCCTCTCGCACGTGTTTTTACTCGACTAGCCTGCGGGATGCATCCTCTCGCACGTGTTTTTACTCGACTAGCCTGCGGGATGCATCCTCTCGCACGTGTTTTTACTCGACTAGCCTGCGGGATGCATCCTCTCGCACGTGTTTTTCCTCGACTAGCCATGCGCATCCCAAAAAACCTGCGCATGCGCACCCCACAAAACCTCGCACGTGTTTTTACTCGACTAGCCTGCGGGATGCATCCTCTCGCACGTGTTTTTGCTCGACTAGCCTGCAGGATGCATCCTCTCGCACGTGTTTTTCCTCGACTAGCCATGCACATCCCAAAAAACCTGCGCATGCGCATCCCAAAAAACCTGCGCATGCGCATCCCACAAAACCTGCGCATGCGCATCCCACAAAACCTCGCACGTGTTTTTACTCGACTAGCCTGCGGGATGCATCCTCTCGCACGTGTTTTTGCTCGACTAGCCTGCGGGATGCATCCTCTCGCACGTGTTTTTGCTCGACTAGCCATGCGCATCCCAAAAAACCTGCGCATGCGCATCCCACAAAACCTGCGCATGCGCATCCCACAAAACCTCGCACGTGTTTTTTCACGACTAGCCTGCGGGATGCATCCTCCCGCACGTGTTTTTACTCGACTAGCCTGCGGGATGCATCCTCTCGCACGTGTTTTTACTCGACTAGCCTGCGGGATGCATCCTCTCGCACGTGTTTTTGCTGGACTAGCCTGCGGGATGCATCCTCTCGCACGTGTTTTTGCTCGACTAGGCATGCGCATCCCAAAAAACCTGCGCATGCGCATCCCACAAAACCTGCGCATGCGCATCCCACAAAACCTCGCACGTGTTTTTACTCGACTAGCCTGCGGGATGCATCCTCTCGCACGTGTTTTTACTCGACTAGCCTGCGGGATGCATCCTCTCGCACGTGTTTTTGCTCGACTAGCCATGCGCATCCCAAAAAACCTGCGCATGCGCATCCCACAAAACCTGCGCATGCGCATCCCACAAAACCTCGCACGTGTTTTTATCGACTAGCCTGCGGGATGCATCCTCTCGCACGTGTTTTTGCTCGACTAGCCTGCGGGATGCATCCTCTCGCACGTGTTTTTGCTCGACTAGCCTGCGGGATGCATCCTCTCGCACGTGTTTGTGCTCGACTAGCCTGCGGGATGCATCCTCTCGCACGTGTTTTTACTCGACTAGCCTGCGGGATGCGTCCTCTCGCACGTGTTTTTGCTCGACTAGCCTGCGGGATGCATCCTCTTGCACGTGTTTTTACTCGACTAGCCTGCAGGATGCATCCTCTCGCACGTGTTTTTACTCGACTAGCCTGCGGGATGCATCCTCTCGCACGTGTTTTTGCTCGACTAGCCATGCGCATCCCAAAAAACCTGCGCATGCGCATCCCACAAAACCTGCGCATGCGCATCCCACAAAACCTCGCACGTGTTTTTACTCGACTAGCCTGCGGGATGCATCCTCTCGCACGTGTTTTTGCTCGACTAGCCTGCGGGATGCATCCTCTCGCACGTGTTTTTACTCGACTACCCTGCGGGATGCATCCTCTCGCGCGTGTTTTTGCTCGACTAGCCATGCGCATCCCAAAAAACCTGCGCATGCGCATCCCACAAAACCTGCGCATGCGCATCCCACAAAACCTCGCACGTGTTTTTGCTCGACTAGCCTGCGGGATGCATCCTCTCGCACGTGTTTTTACTCGACTAGCCTGCGGGATGCATCCTCTCGCACGTGTTTTTACTCGACTACCCTGCGGGATGCATCCTCTCGCACGTGTTTTTACTCGACTAGCCTGCGGGATGCATCCTCTCGCACGTGTTATTACTCGACTAGCCTGCGGGATGCATCCTCTCGCACGTGTTTTTGCTCGACTAGCCATGCGCATCCCAAAAAACCTGCGCATGCGCATCCCACAAAACCTGCGCATGCGCATCCCACAAAACCTCGCACGTGTTTTTACTCGACTAGCCTGCGGGATGCATCCTCTCGCACGTGTTTTTACTCGACTAGCCTGCGGGATGCATCCTCTCGCACGTGTTTTTACTCGACTAGCCTGCGGGATGCATCCTCTCGCACGTGTTTTTACTCGACTAGCCTGCGGGATGCATCCTCTCGCACGTGTTTTTGCTCGACTAGCCATGCGCATCCCAAAAAACCTGCGCATGCGCATCCCACAAAACCTGCGCATGCGCATCCCACAAAACCTCGCACGTGTTTTTATCGACTAGCCTGCGGGATGCATCCTCTCGCACGTGTTTTTGCTCGACTAGCCTGCGGGATGCATCCTCTCGCACGTGTTTTTGCTCGACTAGCCTGCGGATGCATCCTCTCGCACGTGTTTGTGCTCGACTAGCCTGCGGGATGCATCCTCTCGCACGTGTTTTTACTCGACTAGCCTGCGGGATGCGTCCTCTCGCACGTGTTTTTGCTCGACTAGCCTGCGGGATGCATCCTCTCGCACGTGTTTTTACTCGACTAGCCTGCAGGATGCATCCTCTCGCACGTGTTTTTGCTCGACTAGCCTGCGGGATGCATCCTCTCGCACGTGTTTTTACTCGACTAGCCTGCGGGATGCATCCTCTCGCACGTGTTTTTGCTCGACTAGCCATGCGCATCCCAAAAAACCTGCGCATGCGCATCCCACAAAACCTCGCACGTGTTTTTACTCGACTAGCCTGCGGGATGCATCCTCTCGCACTTGTTTTTGCTCGACTAGCCATGCGCATCCCAAAAAACCTGCGCATGCGCATCCCACAAAACCTGCGCATGCGCATCCCACAAAACCTCTCACGTGTTTTTACTCGACTAGCCTGCGGGATGCATCCTCTCGCACGTGTTTTTGCTCGACTAGCCTGCGGGATGCATCCTCTCGCACGTGTTTTTGCTCGACTAGCCATGCGCATCCCACAAAACCTGCGCATGCGCATCCCACAAAACCTCGCACGTGTTTTTACTCGACTAGCCTGCGGGTTGCATCCTCTCGCACGTGTTTTTACTCGACTAGCCTGCGGGATGCATCCTCTCGCACGTGTTTTTACTCGACTAGCCTGCGGATGCATCCTCTCGCACGTGTTTTTACTCGACTAGCCTGCGGGATGCATCCTCTCGCACGTGTTTTTCCTCGACTAGCCATGCGCATCCCAAAAAACCTGCGCATGCGCACCCCACAAAACCTCGCACGTGTTTTTACTCGACTAGCCTGCGGGATGCATCCTCTCGCACGTGTTTTTGCTCGACTAGCCTGCAGGATGCATCCTCTCGCACGTGTTTTTCCTCGACTAGCCATGCACATCCCAAAAAACCTGCGCATGCGCATCCCAAAAAACCTGCGCATGCGCATCCCACAAAACCTGCGCATGCGCATCCCACAAAACCTCGCACGTGTTTTTACTCGACTAGCCTGCGGGATGCATCCTCTCGCACGTGTTTTTGCTCGACTAGCCTGCGGGATGCATCCTCTCGCACGTGTTTTTGCTCGACTAGCCATGCGCATCCCAAAAAACCTGCGCATGCGCATCCCACAAAACCTGCGCATGCGCATCCCACAAAACCTCGCACGTGTTTTTTCACGACTAGCCTGCGGGATGCATCCTCCCGCACGTGTTTTTACTCGACTAGCCTGCGGGATGCATCCTCTCGCACGTGTTTTTACTCGACTAGCCTGCGGATGCATCCTCTCGCACGTGTTTTTGCTGGACTAGCCTGCGGGATGCATCCTCTCGCACGTGTTTTTTGCTCGACTAGGCATGCGCATCCCAAAAAACCTGCGCATGCGCATCCCACAAAACCTGCGCATGCGCATCCCACAAAACCTCGCACGTGTTTTTACTCGACTAGCCTGCGGGATGCATCCTCTCGCACGTGTTTTTACTCGACTAGCCTGCGGGATGCATCCTCTCGCACGTGTTTTTGCTCGACTAGCCATGCGCATCCCAAAAAACCTGCGCATGCGCATCCCACAAAACCTGCGCATGCGCATCCCACAAAACCTCGCACGTGTTTTTATCGACTAGCCTGCGGGATGCATCCTCTCGCACGTGTTTTTGCTCGACTAGCCTGCGGGATGCATCCTCTCGCACGTGTTTTTGCTCGACTAGCCTGCGGATGCATCCTCTCGCACGTGTTTGTGCTCGACTAGCCTGCGGGATGCATCCTCTCGCACGTGTTTTTACTCGACTAGCCTGCGGGATGCGTCCTCTCGCACGTGTTTTTGCTCGACTAGCCTGCGGGATGCATCCTCTTGCACGTGTTTTTACTCGACTAGCCTGCAGGATGCATCCTCTCGCACGTGTTTTTACTCGACTAGCCTGCGGGATGCATCCTCTCGCACGTGTTTTTGCTCGACTAGCCATGCGCATCCCAAAAAACCTGCGCATGCGCATCCCACAAAACCTGCGCATGCGCATCCCACAAAACCTCGCACGTGTTTTTACTCGACTAGCCTGCGGGATGCATCCTCTCGCACGTGTTTTTGCTCGACTAGCCTGCGGGATGCATCCTCTCGCACGTGTTTTTACTCGACTACCCTGCGGGATGCATCCTCTCGCGCGTGTTTTTGCTCGACTAGCCATGCGCATCCCAAAAAACCTGCGCATGCGCATCCCACAAAACCTGCGCATGCGCATCCACAAAACCTCGCACGTGTTTTTGCTCGACTAGCCTGCGGGATGCATCCTCTCGCACGTGTTTTTACTCGACTAGCCTGCGGGATGCATCCTCTCGCACGTGTTTTTACTCGACTACCCTGCGGGATGCATCCTCTCGCACGTGTTTTTACTCGACTAGCCTGCGGGATGCATCCTCTCGCACGTGTTATTACTCGACTAGCCTGCGGGATGCATCCTCTCGCACGTGTTTTTGCTCGACTAGCCATGCGCATCCCAAAAAACCTGCGCATGCGCATCCCACAAAACCTGCGCATGCGCATCCCACAAAACCTCGCACGTGTTTTTACTCGACTAGCCTGCGGGATGCATCCTCTCGCACGTGTTTTTACTCGACTAGCCTGCGGGATGCATCCTCTCGCACGTGTTTTTACTCGACTAGCCTGCGGGATGCATCCTCTCGCACGTGTTTTTACTCGACTAGCCTGCGGGATGCATCCTCTCGCACGTGTTTTTGCTCGACTAGCCATGCGCATCCCAAAAAACCTGCGCATGCGCATCCCACAAAACCTGCGCATGCGCATCCCACAAAACCTCGCACGTGTTTTTATCGACTAGCCTGCGGGATGCATCCTCTCGCACGTGTTTTTGCTCGACTAGCCTGCGGGATGCATCCTCTCGCACGTGTTTTTGCTCGACTAGCCTGCGGGATGCATCCTCTCGCACGTGTTTGTGCTCGACTAGCCTGCGGGATGCATCCTCTCGCACGTGTTTTTACTCGACTAGCCTGCGGGATGCGTCCTCTCGCACGTGTTTTTGCTCGACTAGCCTGCGGGATGCATCCTCTCGCACGTGTTTTTACTCGACTAGCCTGCAGGATGCATCCTCTCGCACGTGTTTTTGCTCGACTAGCCTGCGGGATGCATCCTCTCGCACGTGTTTTTGCTCGACTAGCCATGCGCATCCCAAAAAACCTGCGCATGCGCATCCCACAAAACCTGCGCATGCGCATCCCACAAAACCTCGCACGTGTTTTTACTCGACTAGCCTGCGGGTTGCATCCTCTCGCACGTGTTTTTACTCGACTAGCCTGCGGGATGCATCCTCTCGCACGTGTTTTTACTCGACTAGCCTGCGGGATGCATCCTCTCGCACGTGTTTTTACTCGACTAGCCTGCGGGATGCATCCTCTCGCACGTGTTTTTCCTCGACTAGCCATGCGCATCCCAAAAAACCTGCGCATGCGCACCCCACAAAACCTCGCACGTGTTTTTACTCGACTAGCCTGCGGGATGCATCCTCTCGCACGTGTTTTTGCTCGACTAGCCTGCAGGATGCATCCTCTCGCACGTGTTTTTCCTCGACTAGCCATGCACATCCCAAAAAACCTGCGCATGCGCATCCAAAAAACCTGCGCATGCGCATCCCACAAAACCTGCGCATGCGCATCCCACAAAACCTCGCACGTGTTTTTACTCGACAAGCCTGCGGGATGCATCCTCTCGCACGTGTTTTTGCTCGACTAGCCTGCGGGATGCATCCTCTCGCACGTGTTTTTGCTCGACTAGCCATGCGCATCCCAAAAAACCTGCGCATGCGCATCCCACAAAACCTGCGCATGCGCATCCCACAAAACCTCGCACGTTTTTTTTCACGACTAGCCTGCGGGATGCATCCTCCCGCACGTGTTTTTGCTCGACTAGCCTGCGGGATGCATCCTCTCGCACGTGTTTTTGCTCGACTAGCCATGCGCATCCCAAAAAACCTGCGCATGCGCATCCCAAAAAACCTGCGCATGCGCATCCCACAAAACCTCGCACGTGTTTTTACTCGACTAGCCTGCGGGTTGCATCCTCTCGCACGTGTTTTTACTCGACTAGCCTGCGGGATGCATCCTCTCGCACGTGTTTTTACTCGACTAGCCTGCGGGATGCATCCTCTCGCACGTGTTTTTGCTGGACTAGCCTGCGGGATGCATCCTCTCGCACGTGTTTTTGCTCGACTAGGCATGCGCATCCCAAAAAACCTGCGCATGCGCATCCCACAAAACCTGCGCATGCGCATCCCACAAAACCTCGCACGTGTTTTTACTCGACTACCCTGCGGGATGCATCCTCTCGCACGTGTTTTTACTCGACTAGCCTGCGGGATGCATCCTCTCGCACGTGTTTTTACTCGACTACCCTGCGGGATGCATCCTCTCGCGCGTGTTTTTGCTCGACTAGCCATGCGCATCCCAAAAAACCTGCGCATGCGCATCCCACAAAACCTGCGCATGCGCTTCCCACAAAACCTCGCACGTGTTTTTGCTCGACTAGCCTGCGGGATGCATCCTCTCGCACGTGTTTTTACTCGACTAGCCTGCGGGATGCATCCTCTCGCACGTGTTTTTACTCGACTACCCTGCGGATGCATCCTCTCGCACGTGTTTTTACTCGACTAGCCTGCGGGATGCATCCTCTCGCACGTGTTATTACTCGACTAGCCTGCGGATGCATCCTCTCGCACGTGTTTTTACTCGACTAGCCTGCGGGATGCATCCTCTCGCACGTGTTTTTACTCGACTCGCCTGCGGGATGCATCCTCTCGCACGTGTTTTTCCTCGACTAGCCATGCGCATCCCAAAAAACCTGCGCATGCGCATCCCACAAAACCTCGCACGTGTTTTTACTCGACTAGCCAGCGGGATGCATCCTCTCGCACGTGTTTTTACTCGACTAGCCTGCGGGATGCATCCTCTCGCACGTGTTTTTACTCGACTAGCCTGCGGGATGCATCCTCTCGCACGTGTTTTTACTCGACTAGCCTGCGGGATGCATCCTCTCGCACGTGTTTTTCCTCGACTAGCCATGCGCATCCCAAAAAACCTGCGCATGCGCATCCCACAAAACCTCGCACGTGTTTTTACTCGACTAGCCTGCGGGATGCATCCTCTCGCACGTGTTTTTACTCGACTAGCCTGCGGGATGCATCCTCTCGCACGTGTTTTTACTCGACTAGCCTGCGGGATGCATCCTCTCGCACGTGTTTTTGCTCGACTAGCCATGCGCATCCCAAAAAACCTGCGCATGCGCATCCCACAAAACCTGCGCATGCGCATCCCACAAAACCTCGCACGTGTTTTTATCGACTAGCCTGCGGGATGCATCCTCTCGCACGTGTTTTTGCTCGACTAGCCTGCGGGATGCATCCTCTCGCACGTGTTTTTGCTCGACTAGCCTGCGGGATGCATCCTATCGCACGTGTTTGTGCTCGACTAGCCTGCGGGATGCATCCTCTCGCACGTGTTTTTACTGGACTAGCCTGCAGGATGCATCCTCTCGCACGTGTTTTTGCTCGACTAGCCTGCGGGATGCATCCTCTCGCACGTGTTTTTGCTCGACTAGCCATGCGCATCCCAAAAAACCTGCGCATGCCCATCCCACAAAACCTGCGCATGCGCATCCCACAAAACCTCGCACGTGTTTTTACTCGACTAGCCTGCGGGTTGCATCCTCTCGCACGTGTTTTTACTCGACTAGCCTGCGGGATGCATCCTCTCGCACGTGTTTTTACTCGACTAGCCTGCGGGATGCATCCTCTCGCACGTGTTTTTACTCGACTAGCCTGCGGGATGCATCCTCTCGCACGTGTTTTTCCTCGACTAGCCATGCGCATCCCAAAAAACCTGCGCATGCGCACCCCACAAAACCTCGCACGTGTTTTTACTCGACTAGCCTGCGGGATGCATCCTCTCGCACGTGTTTTTACTCGACTAGCCTGCGGGATGCATCCTCTCGCACGTGTTTTTACTCGACTAGCCTGCGGGATGCATCCTCTCGCACGTGTTTTTGCTCGACTAGCCATGCGCATCCCAAAAAACCTGCGCATGCGCATCCCACAAAACCTGCTCATGCGCATCCCACAAAACCTCGCACGTGTTTTTATCGACTAGCCTGCGGGATGCATCCTCTCGCACGTGTTTTTGCTCGACTAGCCTGCGGGATGCATCCTCTCGCACGTGTTTTTGTTCGACTAGCCTGCGGGATGCATCCTATCGCACGTGTTTGTGCTCGACTAGCCTGCGGGATGCATCCTCTCGCACGTGTTTTTACTCGACTAGCCTGCGGGATGCGTCCTCTCGCACGTGTTTTTGCTCGACTAGCCTGCGGGATGCATCCTCTCGCACGTGTTTTTACTGGACTAGCCTGCAGGATGCATCCTCTCGCACGTGTTTTTGCTCGACTAGCCTGCGGGATGCATCCTCTCGCACGTGTTTTTGCTCGACTAGCCATGCGCATCCCAAAAAACCTGCGCATGCGCATCCCACAAAACCTCGCACGTGTTTTTACTCGACTAGCCTGCGGGTTGCATCCTCTCGCACGTGTTTTTACTCGACTAGCCTGCGGGATGCATCCTCTCGCACGTGTTTTTACTCGACTAGCCTGCGGGATGCATCCTCTCGCACGTGTTTTTACTCGACTAGCCTGCGGGATGCATCCTCTCGCACGTGTTTTTCCTCGACTAGCCATGCGCATCCCAAAAAACCTGCGCATGCGCACCCCACAAAACCTCGCACGTGTTTTTACTCGACTAGCCTGCGGGATGCATCCTCTCGCACGTGTTTTTGCTCGACTAGCCTGCAGGATGCATCCTCTCGCAAGTGTTTTTCCTCGACTAGCCATGCACATCCCAAAAAACCTGCGCATGCGCATCCCAAAAAACCTGCGCATGCGCATCCCACAAAACCTGCGCATGCGCATCCCACAAAACCTCGCACGTGTTTTTACTCGACTAGCCTGCGGGATGCATCCTCTCGCACGTGTTTTTGCTCGACTAGCCTGCGGGATGCATCCTCTCGCACGTGTTTTTGCTCGACTAGCCATGCGCATCCCAAAAAACCTGCGCATGCGCATCCCACAAAACCTGCGCATGCGCATCCCACAAAACCTCGCACGTGTTTTTTCACGACTAGCCTGCGGGATGCATCCTCCGCACGTGTTTTTGCTCGACTAGCCTGCGGGATGCATCCTCTCGCACGTGTTTTTGCTCGACTAGCCATGCGCATCCCAAAAAACCTGCGCATGCGCATCCCAAAAAACCTGCGCATGCGCATCCCACAAAACCTCGCACGTGTTTTTACTCGACTAGCCTGCGGGTTGCATCCTCTCGCACGTGTTTTTACTCGACTAGCCTGCGGGATGCATCCTCTCGCACGTGTTTTTACTCGACTAGCCTGCGGGATGCATCCTCTCGCACGTGTTTTTGCTGGACTAGCCTGCGGGATGCATCCTCTCGCACGTGTTTTTGCTCGACTAGGCATGCGCATCCCAAAAAACCTGCGCATGCGCATCCACAAAACCTGCGCATGCGCATCCCACAAAACCTCGCACGTGTTTTTACTCGACTAGCCTGCGGGATGCATCCTCTCGCACGTGTTTTTACTCGACTAGCCTGCGGGATGCATGCTCTCGCACGTGTTTTTGCTCGACTAGCCTGCGGGATGCATCCTCTCGCACGTGTTTTTGCTCGACTAGCCTGCGGGATGCATCCTCTCGCACGTGTTTGTGCTCGACTAGCCTGCGGGATGCATCCTCTCGCACGTGTTTTTACTCGACTAGCCTGCGGGATGCGTCCTCTCGCACGTGTTTTTGCTCGACTAGCCTGCGGGATGCCATCCTCTTGCACGTGTTTTTACTCGACTAGCCTGCAGGATGCATCCTCTCGCACGTGTTTTTACTCGACTAGCCTGCGGGATGCATCCTCTCGCACGTGTTTTTGCTCGACTAGCCTGCGGGATGCATCCTCTCGCACGTGTTTTTACTCGACTACCCTGCGGGATGCATCCTCTCGCGCGTGTTTTTGCTCGACTAGCCATGCGCATCCCAAAAAACCTGCGCATGCGCATCCCACACAACCTGCGCATGCGCATCCCACAAAACCTCGCACGTGTTTTTGCTCGACTAGCCTGCGGGATGCATCCTCTCGCACGTGTTTTTACTCGACTAGCCTGCGGGATGCATCCTCTCGCACGTGTTTTTACTCGACTACCCTGCGGGATGCATCCTCTCGCACGTGTTTTTACTCGACTAGCCTGCGGGATGCATCCTCTCGCACGTGTTATTACTCGACTAGCCTGCGGGATGCATCCTCTCGCACGTGTTTTTGCTCGACTAGCCATGCGCATCCCAAAAAACCTGCGCATGCGCATCCCACAAAACCTGCGCATGCGCATCCCACAAAACCTCGCACGTGTTTTTACTCGACTAGCCTGCGGGATGCATCCTCTCGCACGTGTTTTTACTCGACTAGCCTGCGGGATGCATCCTCTCGCACGTGTTTTTACTCGACTAGCCTGCGGGATGCATCCTCTCGCACGTGTTTTTACTCGACTAGCCTGCGGGATGCATCCTCTCGCACGTGTTTTTGCTCGACTAGCCATGCGCATCCCAAAAAACCTGCGCATGCGCATCCCACAAAACCTGCGCATGCGCATCCCACAAAACCTCGCACGTGTTTTTACTCGACTAGCCTGCGGGATGCATCCTCTCGCACGTGTTTTTACTCGACTAGCCTGCGGGATGCATCCTCTCGCACGTGTTTTTACTCGACTAGCCTGCGGGATGCATCCTCTCGCACGTGTTTTTACTCGACTAGCCTGCGGGATGCATCCTCTCGCACGTGTTTTTGCTCGACTAGCCATGCGCATCCCAAAAAACCTGCGCATGCGCATCCCACAAAACCTGCGCATGCGCATCCCACAAAACCTCGCACGTGTTTTTATCGACTAGCCTGCGGGATGCATCCTCTCGCACGTGTTTTTGCTCGACTAGCCTGCGGGATGCATCCTCTCGCACGTGTTTTTGCTCGACTAGCCTGCGGGATGCATCCTCTCGCACGTGTTTGTGCTCTACTAGCCTGCGGGATGCATCCTCTCGCACGTGTTTTTACTCGACTAGCCTGCGGGATGCGTCCTCTCGCACGTGTTTTTGCTCGACTAGCCTGCGGGATGCATCCTCTCGCACGTGTTTTTACTCGACTAGCCTGCAGGATGCATCCTCTCGCACGTGTTTTTCCTCGACTAGCCATGCGCATCCCAAAAAACCTGCGCATGCGCATCCCACAAAACCTCGCACGTGTTTTTACTCGACTAGCCAGCGGGATGCATCCTCTCGCACGTGTTTTTACTCGACTAGCCTGCGGGATGCATCCTCTCGCACGTGTTTTTACTCGACTAGCCTGCGGGATGCATCCTCTCGCACGTGTTTTTACTCGACTAGCCTGCGGGATGCATCCTCTCGCACGTGTTTTTCCTCGACTAGCCATGCGCATCCCAAAAAACCTGCGCATGCGCATCCCACAAAACCTCGCACGTGTTTTTACTCGACTAGCCTGCGGGATGCATCCTCTCGCACGTGTTTTTACTCGACTAGCCTGCGGGATGCATCCTCTCGCACGTGTTTTTACTCGGCTACCCTGCGGGATGCATCCTCTCGCACGTGTTTTTGCTCGACTAGCCATGCGCATCTCAAAAAACCTGCGCATGCGCGTCCCACAAAACCTGCGCATGCGCATCCCACAAAACCTCGCACGTGTTTTTACTCGACTAGCCTGCGGGATGCATCCTCTCGCACGTGTTTTTGCTCGACTAGCCTGCGGGATGCATCCTCTCGCACGTGTTTTTGCTCGACTAGCCATGCGCATCCCAAAAAACCTGCGCATGCGCATCCCACAAAACCTCGCACGAGTTTTTACTCGACTAGCCTGCGGGTTGCATCCTCTCGCACGTGTTTTTACTCGACTAGCCTGCGGGATGCATCCTCTCGCACGTGTTTTTACTCGACTAGCCTGCGGGATGCATCCTCTCGCACGTGTTTTTACTCGACTAGCCTGCGGGATGCATCCTCTCGCACGTGTTTTTCCTCGACTAGCCATGCGCATCCCAAAAAACCTGCGCATGCGCATCCCAAAAAACCTGCGCATGCGCATCCCACAAAACCTGCGCATGCGCATCCCACAAAACCTCGCACGTGTTTTTACTCGACTAGCCTGCGGGATGCATCCTCTCGCACGTGTTTTTGCTCGACTAGCCTGCGGGATGCATCCTCTCGCACGTGTTTTTGCTCGACTAGCCATGCGCATCCCAAAAAACCTGCGCATGCGCATCCCACAAAACCTGCGCATGCGCATCCCACAAAACCTCGCACGTGTTTTTTCACGACTAGCCTGCGGGATGCATCCTCCCGCACGTGTTTTTGCTCGACTAGCCTGCGGGATGCATCCTCTCGCACGTGTTTTTGCTCGACTAGCCATGCGCATCCCAAAAAACCTGCGCATGCGCATCCCACAAAACCTCGCCTACGTGTTTTTACTCGACTAGCCTGCGGGTTGCATCCTCTCGCACGTGTTTTTACTCGACTAGCCTGCGAGATGCATCCTCTCGCACGTGTTTTTACTCGACTAGCCTGCGGGATGCATCCTCTCGCACGTGTTTTTGCTGGACTAGCCTGCGGGATGCATCCTCTCGCACGTGTTTTTGCTCGACTAGGCATGCGCATCCCAAAAAACCTGCGCATGCGCATCCCACAAAACCTGCGCATGCGCATCCCACAAAACCTCGCACGTGTTTTTACTCGACTAGCCTGCGGGATGCATCCTCTCGCACGTGTTTTTACTCGACTAGCCTGCGGGATGCATCCTCTCGCACGTGTTTTTACTCGACTAGCCTGCGGGGTGCATCCTCTCGCACGTGTTTTTGCTCGACTAGCCATGCGCATCCCAAAAAACCTGCGCATGCGCATCCCACAAAACCTGCGCATGCGCATCCCACAAAACCTCGCACGTGTTTTTACTCGACTAGCCTGCGGGATGCATCCTCTCGCACGTGTTTTTGCTCGACTAGCCATGCGCATCCCAAAAAACCTGCGCATGCGCATCCCACAAAACCTGCGCATGCGCATCCCACAAAACCTCGCACGTGTTTTTACTCGACTAGCCTGCGGGATGCATCCTCTCGCACGTGTTTTTGCTCGACTAGCCTGCGGGATGCATCCTCTCGCACGTGTTTTTGCTCGACTAGCCATGCGCATCCCAAAAAACCTGCGCATGCGCATCCCACAAAACCTGCGCATGCGCATCCCACAAAACCTCGCACGTGTTTTTTCACGACTAGCCTGCGGGATGCATCCTCCCGCACGTGTTTTTGCTCGACTAGCCTGCGGGATGCATCCTCTCGCACGTGTTTTTGCTCGACTAGCCATGCGCATCCCAAAAAACCTGCGCATGCGCATCCCAAAAAACCTGCGCATGCGCATCCCACAAAACCTCGCACGTGTTTTTACTCGACTAGCCTGCGGGTTGCATCCTCTCGCACGTGTTTTTACTCGACTAGCCTGCGGGATGCATCCTCTCGCACGTGTTTTTACTCGACTAGCCTGCGGGATGCATCCTCTCGCACGTGTTTTTGCTGGACTAGCCTGCGGGATGCATCCTCTCGCACGTGTTTTTGCTCGACTAGGCATGCGCATCCCAAAAAACCTGCGCATGCGCATCCCACAAAACCTGCGCATGCGCATCCCACAAAACCTCGCACGTGTTTTTACTCGACTAGCCTGTGGGATGCATCCTCTCGCACGTGTTTTTGCTCGACTAGCCTGCGGGATGCATCCTCTCGCACGTGTTTTTGCTCGACTAGCCATGCGCATCCCAAAAAACCTGCGCATGCGCATCCCACAAAACCTGCGCATGCGCATCCCACAAAACCTCGCACGTGTTTTTACTCGACTAGCCTGCGGGATGCATCCTCTCGCACGTGTTTTTGCTCGACTAGCCTGCGGGATGCATCCTCTCGCACGTGTTTTTGCTCGACTAGGCATGCGCATCCCAAAAAACCTGCGCATGCGCATCCCACAAAACCTGCGCATGCGCATCCCACAAAACCTCGCACGTGTTTTTACTCGACTAGCCTGCGGGATGCATCCTCTCGCACGTGTTTTTACTCGACTAGCCTGCGGGATGCATCCTCTCGCACGTGTTTTTACTCGACTAGCCTGCGGGATGCATCCTCTCGCACGTGTTTTTACTCGACTAGCCTGCGGGATGCATCCTCTCGCACGTGTTTTTGCTCGACTAGCCATGCGCATCCCAAAAAACCTGCGCATGCGCATCCCACAAAACCTCGCACGTGTTTTTATCGACTAGCCTGCGGGATGCATCCTCTCGCACGTGTTTTTGCTCGACTAGCCTGCGGGATGCATCCTCTCGCACGTGTTTTTGCTCGACTAGCCTGCGGGATGCATCCTCTCGCACGTGTTTGTGCTCGACTAGCCTGCGGGATGCATCCTCTCGCACGTGTTTTTACTCGACTAGCCTGCGGGATGCGTCCTCTCGCACGTGTTTTTGCTCGACTAGCCTGCGGGATGCATCCTCTCGCACGTGTTTTTACTCGACTAGCCTGCAGGATGCATCCTCTCGCACGTGTTTTTACTCGACTAGCCTGCGGGATGCATCCTCTCGCACGTGTTTTTGCTCGACTAGCCATGCGCATCCCAAAAAACCTGCGCATGCGCATCCCACAAAACCTGCGCATGCGCATCCCACAAAACCTCGCACGTGTTTTTACTCGACTAGCCTGCGGGATGCATCCTCTCGCACGTGTTTTTGCTCGACTAGCCTGCGGGATGCATCCTCTCGCACGTGTTTTTACTCGACTACCCTGCGGGATGCATCCTCTCGCGCGTGTTTTTGCTCGACTAGCCATGCGCATCCCAAAAAACCTGCGCATGCGCATCCCACAAAACCTCGCACGTGTTTTTGCTCGACTAGCCTGCGGGATGCATCCTCTCGCACGTGTTTTTACTCGACTAGCCTGCGGGATGCATCCTCTCGCACGTGTTTTTACTCGACTACCCTGCGGGATGCATCCTCTCGCACGTGTTTTTACTCGACTAGCCTGCGGGATGCATCCTCTCGCACGTGTTATTACTCGACTAGCCTGCGGGATGCATCCTCTCGCACGTGTTTTTACTCGACTAGCCTGCAGGATGCATCCTCTCGCACGTGTTTTTACTCGACTAGCCTGCGGGATGCATCCTCTCGCACGTGTTTTTGCTCGACTAGCCATGCGCATCCCAAAAAACCTGCGCATGCGCATCCCAAAAAACCTGCGCATGCGCATCCCACAAAACCTGCGCATGCGCATCCCACAAAACCTGCGCATGCGCATCCCACAATACCTCGCACGTGTTTTTACTCGACTTGCCTGCGGGATGCATCCTCTCGCACGTGTTTTTACTCGACTAGCCTGCGGGATGCATCCTCTCGCACGTGTTTTTACTCGACTAGCCTGCGGGATGCATCCTCTCGCACGTGTTTTTGCTGGACTAGCCTGCGGGATGCATCCTCTCGCACGTGTTTTTGCTCGACTAGGCATGCGCATCCCAAAAAACCTGCGCATGCGCATCCCAAAAAACCTGCGCATGCGCATCCCACAAAACCTGCGCATGCGCATCCCACAAACCCTCGCACGTGTTTTTACTCTACTAGCCTGCGGGATGCATCCTCTCGCACGTGTTTTTACTCGACTAGCCTGCGGGATGCATCCTCTCGCACGTGTTTTTGCTCGACTAGCCATGCGCATCCCAAAAAACCTGCGCATGCGCATCCCACAAAACCTGCGCATGCGCATCCCACAAAACCTCGCACGTGTTTTTACTCGACTAGCCTGCGGGATGCATCCTCTCGCACGTGTTTTTGCTCGACTAGCCTGCGGGATGCATCCTCTCGCACGTGTTTTTGCTCGACTAGCCTGCGGGATGCATCCTCTCGCACGTGTTTGTGCTCGACTAGCCTGCGGGATGCATCCTCTCGCACGTGTTTTTACTCGACTAGCCTGCGGGATGCATCCTCTCGCACGTGTTTTTGCTCGACTAGCCTGCGGGATGCATCCTCTCGCACGTGTTTTTGCTCGAGTAGCCTGCGGGATGCATCCTCTCGCACGTGTTTTTACTCGACTAGCCTGCAGGATGCATCCTCTCGCACGTGTTTTTACTCGACTAGCCTGCGGGATGCATCCTCTCGCACGTGTTTTTACTCGACTAGCCTGCGGGATGCATCCTCTCGCACGTGTTTTTGCTCGACTAGCCATGCGCATCCCAAAAAACCTGCGCATGCGCATCCCACAAAACCTCGCACGTGTTTTTACTCGACTAGCCTGCGGGATGCATCCTCTCGCACGTGTTTTTACTCGACTAGCCTGCGGGATGCATCCTCTCGCACGTGTTTTTACTCGACTACCCTGCAGGATGCATCCTCTCGCACGTGTTTTTACTCGACTACCCTGCGGGATGCATCCTCTCGCACGTGTTTTTGCTCGACTAGCCATGCGCATCCCAAAAAACCTGCGCATGCGCATCCCACAAAACCTGCGCATGCGCATCCCACAAAACCTCGCACGTGTTTTTACTCGACTAGCCTGCGGGATGCATCCTCTCGCACGTGTTTTTGCTCGACTAGGCATGCGCATCCCAAAAAACCTGCGCATGCGCATCCCAAAAAACCTGCGCATGCGCATCCCACAAAACCTCGCACGTGTTTTTACTCGACTAGCCTGCGGGATGCATCCTCTCGCACGTGTTTTTGCTCGACTAGCCTGCGGGATGCATCCTCTCGCACGTGTTTTTGCTCGACTAGCCTGCGGGATGCATCCTCTCGCACGTGTTTGTGCTCGACTAGCCTGCGGGATGCATCCTCTCGCACGTGTTTTTACTCGACTAGCCTGCGGGATGCATCCTCTCGCACGTGTTTTTGCTCGACTAGCCTGCGGGATGCATCCTCTCGCACGTGTTTTTGCTCGAGTAGCCTGCGGGATGCATCCTCTCGCACGTGTTTTTACTCGACTAGCCTGCAGGATGCATCCTCTCGCACGTGTTTTTACTCGACTAGCCTGCGGGATGCATCCTCTCGCACGTGTTTTTACTCGACTAGCCTGCGGGATGCATCCTCTCGCACGTGTTTTTGCTCGACTAGCCATGCGCATCCCAAAAAACCTGCGCATGCGCATCCCACAAAACCTCGCACGTGTTTTTACTCGACTAGCCTGCGGGATGCATCCTCTCGCACGTGTTTTTACTCGACTAGCCTGCGGGATGCATCCTCTCGCACGTGTTTTTACTCGACTACCCTGCAGGATGCATCCTCTCGCACGTGTTTTTACTCGACTACCCTGCGGGATGCATCCTCTCGCACGTGTTTTTGCTCGACTAGCCATGCGCATCCCAAAAAACCTGCGCATGCGCATCCCACAAAACCTGCGCATGCGCATCCCACAAAACCTCGCACGTGTTTTTACTCGACTAGCCTGCGGGATGCATCCTCTCGCACGTGTTTTTGCTCGACTAGGCATGCGCATCCCAAAAAACCTGCGCATGCGCATCCCACAAAACCTCGCACGTGTTTTTACTCGACTAGCCTGCGGGATGCATCCTCTCGCACGTGTTTTTACTCGACTAGCCTGCGGGATGCATCCTCTCGCACGTGTTTTTACTCGACTAGCCTGCGGGATGCATCCTCTCGCACGTGTTTTTACTCGACTAGCCTGCGGGATGCATCCTCTCGCACGTGTTTTTACTCGACTAGCCTGCGGGATGCATCCTCTCGCACGTGTTTTTGCTCGACTAGCCTGCGGGATGCATCCTCTCGCACGTGTTTTTGCTCGACTAGGCATGCGCATCCCAAAAAACCTGCGCATGCGCATCCCAAAAAACCTGCGCATGCGCATCCCACAAAACCTGCGCATGCGCATCCCACAAAACCTCGCACGTGTTTTTACTCGACTAGCCTGCGGGATGCATCCTCTCGCACGTGTTTTTACTCGACTAGCCTGCGGGATGCATCCTCTCGCACGTGTTTTTACTCGACTAGCCTGCGGGATGCATCCTCTCGCACGTGTTTTTGCTCGACTAGCCATGCGCATCCCAAAAAACCTGCGCATGCGCATCCCACAAAACCTCGCACGTGTTTTTACTCGACTAGCCTGCAAGATGCATCCTCTCGCACGTGTTTTTACTCGACTAGCCTGCGGGATGCATCCTCTCGCACGTGTTTTTGCTCGACTAGCCTGCGGGATGCATCCTCTCGCACGTGTTTTTGCTCGACTAGCCTGCGGGATGCATCCTCTCGCACGTGTTTTTACTCGACTAGCCTGCAGGATGCATCCTCTCGCACGTGTTTTTACTCGACTAGCCTGCGGGATGCATCCTCTCGCACGTGTTTTTACTCGACTAGCCTGCGGGATGCATCCTCTCGCACGTGTTTTTGCTCGACTAGCCATGCGCATCCCAAAAAACCTGCGCATGCGCATCCCACAAAACCCTCACGTGTTTTTACTCGACTAGCCTGCGGGATGCATCCTCTCGCACGTGTTTTTACTCGACTAGCCTGCGGGATGCATCCTCTCGCACGTGTTTTTACTCGACTACCCTGCAGGATGCATCCTCTCGCACGTGTTTTTACTCGACTACCCTGCGGGATGCATCCTCTCGCACGTGTTTTTGCTCGACTAGCCATGCGCATCCCAAAAAACCTGCGCATGCGCATCCCACAAAACCTGCGCATGCGCATCCCACAAAACCTCGCACGTATTTTACTCGACTAGCCTGCGGGATGCATCCTCTCGCACGTGTTTTTACTCGACTAGCCTGCGGGATGCATCCTCTCGCACGTGTTTTTACTCGACTAGCCTGCGGGATGCATCCTCTCGCACGTGTTTTTACTCGACTAGCCTGCGGGATGCATCCTCTCGCACGTGTTTTTGCTCGACTAGCCATGCGCATCCCAAAAAACCTGCGCATGCGCATCCTACAAAACCTCGCACGTGTTTTTACTCGACTAGCCTGCGGGATGCATCCTCTCGCACGTGTTTTTGCTCGACTAGCCTGCGGGATGCATCCTCTCGCACGTGTTTTTGCGCGACTAGCCTGCGGGATGCATCCTCTCGCACGTGTTTTTACTCGACTAGCCTGCAGGATGCATCCTCTCGCACGTGTTTTTACTCGACTAGCCTGCGGGATGCATCCTCTCGCACGTGTTTTTACTCGACTACCCTGCGGGATGCATCCTCTCGCACGTGTTTTTGCTCGACTAGCCATGCGCATCCCAAAAAACCTGCGCATGCGCATCCCACAAAACCTCGCACGTGTTTTTACTCGACTAGCCTGCGGGATGCATCCTCTCGCACGTGTTTTTACTCGACTAGCCTGCGGGATGCATCCTCTCGCACGTGTTTTTACTCGACTACCCTGCGGGATGCATCCTCTCGCACGTGTTTTTGCTCGACTAGCCTGCGGGATGCATCCTCTCGCACGTGTTTTTACTCGACTAGCCTGCGGGATGCATCCTCTCGCACGTGTTTTTACTCGACTAGCCTGCGGGATGCATCCTCTCGCACGTGTTTTTACTCGACTACCCTGCGGGATGCATCCTCTCGCACGTGTTTTTACTCGACTAGCCTGCGGGATGCATCCTCTCGCACGTGTTTTTGCTCGACTAGCCATGCGCATCCCAAAAAACCTGCGCATGCGCATCCCACAAAACCCTCACGTGTTTTTACTCGACTAGCCTGCGGGATGCATCCTCTCGCACGTGTTTTTACTCGACTAGCCTGCGGGATGCATCCTCTCGCACGTGTTTTTACTCGACTACCCTGCAGGATGCATCCTCTCGCACGTGTTTTTACTCGACTACCCTGCGGGATGCATCCTCTCGCACGTGTTTTTGCTCGACTAGCCATGCGCATCCCAAAAAACCTGCGCATGCGCATCCCACAAAACCTGCGCATGCGCATCCCACAAAACCTCGCACGTGTTTTTACTCGACTAGCCTGCGGGATGCATCCTCTCGCACGTGTTTTTACTCGACTAGCCTGCGGGATGCATCCTCTCGCACGTGTTTTTACTCGACTAGCCTGCGGGATGCATCCTCTCGCACGTGTTTTTACTCGACTAGCCTGCGGGATGCATCCTCTCGCACGTGTTTTTACTCGACTAGCCTGCGGGATGCATCCTCTCGCACGTGTTTTTGCTCGACTAGCCATGCGCATCCCAAAAAACCTGCGCATGCGCATCCTACAAAACCTCGCACGTGTTTTTACTCGACTAGCCTGCGGGATGCATCCTCTCGCACGTGTTTTTGCTCGACTAGCCTGCGGGATGCATCCTCTCGCACGTGTTTTTGCGCGACTAGCCTGCGGGATGCATCCTCTCGCACGTGTTTTTACTCGACTAGCCTGCAGGATGCATCCTCTCGCACGTGTTTTTACTCGACTAGCCTGCGGGATGCATCCTCTCGCACGTGTTTTTACTCGACTACCCTGCGGGATGCATCCTCTCGCACGTGTTTTTGCTCGACTAGCCATGCGCATCCCAAAAAACCTGCGCATGCGCATCCCACAAAACCTCGCACGTGTTTTTACTCGACTAGCCTGCGGGATGCATCCTCTCGCACGTGTTTTTACTCGACTAGCCTGCGGGATGCATCCTCTCGCACGTGTTTTTACTCGACTACCCTGCGGGATGCATCCTCTCGCACGTGTTTTTGCTCGACTAGCCTGCGGGATGCATCCTCTCGCACGTGTTTTTACTCGACTAGCCTGCGGGATGCATCCTCTCGCACGTGTTTTTACTCGACTAGCCTGCGGGATGCATCCTCTCGCACGTGTTTTTACTCGACTACCCTGCGGGATGCATCCTCTCGCACGTGTTTTTACTCGACTAGCCTGCGGGATGCATCCTCTCGCACGTGTTTTTGCTCGACTAGCCATGCGCATCCCAAAAAACCTGCGCATGCGCATCCCACAAAACCCTCACGTGTTTTTACTCGACTAGCCTGCGGGATGCATCCTCTCGCACGTGTTTTTACTCGACTAGCCTGCGGGATGCATCCTCTCGCACGTGTTTTTACTCGACTACCCTGCAGGATGCATCCTCTCGCACGTGTTTTTACTCGACTACCCTGCGGGATGCATCCTCTCGCACGTGTTTTTGCTCGACTAGCCATGCGCATCCCAAAAAACCTGCGCATGCGCATCCCACAAAACCTGCGCATGCGCATCCCACAAAACCTCGCACGTGTTTTTACTCGACTAGCCTGCGGGATGCATCCTCTCGCACGTGTTTTTACTCGACTAGCCTGCGGGATGCATCCTCTCGCACGTGTTTTTACTCGACTAGCCTGCGGGATGCATCCTCTCGCACGTGTTTTTACTCGACTAGCCTGCGGGATGCATCCTCTCGCACGTGTTTTTGCTCGACTAGCCATGCGCATCCCAAAAAACCTGCGCATGCGCATCCCACAAAACCTGCGCATGCGCATCCTACAAAACCTCGCACGTGTTTTTACTCGACTAGCCTGCGGGATGCATCCTCTCGCACGTGTTTTTGCTCGACTAGCCTGCGGGATGCATCCTCTCGCACGTGTTTTTGCGCGACTAGCCTGCGGGATGCATCCTCTCGCACGTGTTTTTACTCGACTAGCCTGCAGGATGCATCCTCTCGCACGTGTTTTTACTCGACTAGCCTGCGGGATGCATCCTCTCGCACGTGTTTTTACTCGACTACCCTGCGGGATGCATCCTCTCGCACGTGTTTTTGCTCGACTAGCCATGCGCATCCCAAAAAACCTGCGCATGCGCATCCCACAAAACCTCGCACGTGTTTTTACTCGACTAGCCTGCGGGATGCATCCTCTCGCACGTGTTTTTACTCGACTAGCCTGCGGGATGCATCCTCTCGCACGTGTTTTTACTCGACTAGCCTGCGGGATGCATCCTCTCGCACGTGTTTTTACTCGACTAGCCTGCGGGATGCATCCTCTCGCACGTGTTTTTGCTCGACTAGCCATGCGCATCCCAAAAAACCTGCGCATGCGCATCCTACAAAACCTCGCACGTGTTTTTACTCGACTAGCCTGCGGGATGCATCCTCTCGCACGTGTTTTTGCTCGACTAGCCTGCGGGATGCATCCTCTCGCACGTGTTTTTGCGCGACTAGCCTGCGGGATGCATCCTCTCGCACGTGTTTTTACTCGACTAGCCTGCAGGATGCATCCTCTCGCACGTGTTTTTACTCGACTACCCTGCGGGATGCATCCTCTCGCACGTGTTTTTGCTCGACTAGCCATGCGCATCCCAAAAAACCTGCGCATGCGCATCCCACAAAACCTGCGCATGCGCATCCCACAAAACCTCGCACGTGTTTTTACTCGACTAGCCTGCGGGATGCATCCTCTCGCACGTGTTTTTACTCGACTAGCCTGCGGGATGCATCCTCTCGCACGTGTTTTTACTCGACTAGCCTGCGGGATGCATCCTCTCGCACGTGTTTTTACTCGACTAGCCTGCGGGATGCATCCTCTCGCACGTGTTTTTGCTCGACTAGCCATGCGCATCCCAAAAAACCTGCGCATGCGCATCCCACAAAACCTGCGCATGCGCATCCTACAAAACCTCGCACGTGTTTTTACTCGACTAGCCTGCGGGATGCATCCTCTCGCACGTGTTTTTGCTCGACTAGCCTGCGGGATGCATCCTCTCGCACGTGTTTTTGCGCGACTAGCCTGCGGGATGCATCCTCTCGCACGTGTTTTTACTCGACTAGCCTGCAGGATGCATCCTCTCGCACGTGTTTTTACTCGACTAGCCTGCGGGATGCATCCTCTCGCACGTGTTTTTACTCGACTACCCTGCGGGATGCATCCTCTCGCACGTGTTTTTGCTCGACTAGCCATGCGCATCCCAAAAAACCTGCGCATGCGCATCCCACAAAACCTCGCACGTGTTTTTACTCGACTAGCCTGCGGGATGCATCCTCTCGCACGTGTTTTTACTCGACTAGCCTGCGGGATGCATCCTCTCGCACGTGTTTTTACTCGACTACCCTGCGGGATGCATCCTCTCGCACGTGTTTTTGCTCGACTAGCCATGCGCATCCCAAAAAACCTGCGCATGCGCATCCCACAAAACCTGCGCATGCGCATCCCACAAAACCTCGCACGTGTTTTTACTCGACTAGCCTGCGGGATGCATCCTCTCGCACGTGTTTTTACTCGAATAGCCTGCGGGATGTATCCTCTCGCACGTGTTTTTACTCGACTAGCCTGCGGGATGCATCCTCTCGCACGTGATTTTGCTCGACTAGCCATGCGCATCCCAAAAAACCTGCGCATGCGCATCCCACAAAACCAGCGCATGCGCATCCCACAAAACCTCGCACGTGTTTTTACTCGACTAGCCTGCGGGATGCATCCTCTCGCACGTGTTTTTACTCGACTAGCCTTCGGGATTCATCCTCTCGCACGTGTTTTTACTCGACTAGCCTGCGGGATGCATCCTCTCGCACGTGTTTTTGCTCGACTAGCCTGCGGGATGCATCCTCTCGCACGTGTTTTTACTCGACTAGCGTGCGGGATGCATCCTCCCGCACGTGTTTTTACTCGACTAGCCTGCGGGATACATCCTCTCGCACGTGTTTTTGCTCGACTAGCCTGCGGGATGCATCCTCTCGCACGTGTTTTTGCTCGACTAGCCTGCGGGATGCATCCTCTCGAACGTGTTTTTGCTCGACTAGCCTGCGGGACGCATCCTCTCGCACGTGTTTTTACTCGACTAGCCTGCGGGATGCATCCTCTCGCACGTGTTTTTACTCGACTAGCCTGCGGGATGCATTCTCTCGCACGTGTTTTTACTCGACTAGCCTGCGGGATGCATCCTCTCGCACGTGTTTTTGCTCGACTAGCCATGCGCATCCCAAAAAACCTGCGCATGCGCATCCCAAAAAACCTGCGCATGCGCATCCCACAAAACCTGCGCATGCGCATCCCACAAATCCTCGCACGTGTTTTTACTCGACTAGCCTGCGGGATGCATCCTCTCGCACGTGTCTTTACTCGACTAGCCTGCGGGATGCATCCTCTCGCACGTGTTTTTACTCGACTAGCCTGCGGGATGCATCCTCTCGCACGTGTTTTTGCTCGACTAGCCTGCGGGATGCATCCTCTCGCACGTGTTTTTGCTCGACTAGGCATGCGCATCCCAAAAAACCTGCGCATGCGCATCCCAAAAAACCTGCGCATGCGCATCCCACAAAACCTGCGCATGCGCATCCCACAAAACCTCGCACGTGTTTTTACTCGACTAGCCTGCGGGATGCATCCTCTCGCACGTGTTTTTCCTCGACTAGCCATGCGCATCCCAAAAAACCTGCGCATGCGCATCCCAAAAAACCTGCGCATGCGCATCCCACAAAACCTGCGCATGCGCATCCCACAAAACCTCGCACGTGTTTTTACTCGACTAGCCTGCGGGATGCATCCTCTCGCACGTGTTTTTGCTCGACTAGCCTGCGGGATGCATCCTCTCGCACGTGTTTTTGCTCGACTAGCCTGCGGGATGCATCCTCTCGCACGTGTTTTTGCTCGACTAGCCTGCGGGACGCATCCTCTCGCACGTGTTTTTACTCGACTAGCCTGCGGGATGCATCCTCTCGCACGTGTTTTTACTCGACTAGCCTTCGGGATTCATCCTCTCGCACGTGTTTTTACTCGACTAGCCTGCGGGATGCATCCTCTCGCACGTGTTTTTACTCGACTAGCCTGCGGGATGCATCCTCCCGCACGTGTTTTTACTCGACTAGCCTGCGGGATACATCCTCTCGCACGTGTTTTTGCTCGACTAGCCTGCGGGATGCATCCTCTCGCACGTGTTTTTGCTCGACTAGCCTGCGGGACGCATCCTCTCGCACGTGTTTTTACTCGACTAGCCTGCGGGATGCATCCTCTCGCACGTGTTTTTACTCGACTAGCCTGCGGGATGCATCCTCTCGCACGTGTTTTTACTCGACTACCCTGCGGGATGCATCCTCTCGCACGTGTTTTTGCTCGACTAGCCATGCGCATCCCACAAAACCTGCGCATGCGCATCCCACAAAACCTGCGCATGCGCATCCCACAAAACCTCGCACGTGTTTTTACTCGTCTAGCCTGCGGGATGCATCCTCTCGCACGTGTTTTTACTCGACTAGCCTGCAGGATGCATCCTCTCGCACGTGTTTTTACTCGACTAGCCTGCGGGATGCATCCTCTCGCACGTGTTTTTGCTCGACTAGCCATGCGCATCCCAAAAAACCTGCGCATGCGCATCCCACAAAACCTGCGCATGCGCATCCCACAAAACCTCGCACGTGTTTTTACTCGACTAGCCTGCGGGATGCATCCTCTCGCACGTGTTTTTACTCGACTAGCCTGCGGGATGCATCCTCTCGCACGTGTTTTTGCTCGACTAGCCTGCGGGATGCATCCTCTCGCACGTGCTTTTGCTCGACTAGCCATGCGCATCCCAAAAATCCTGCGCATGCGCATCCCACAAAACCTGCGCATGCGCATCCCACAAAACCTCGCACGTGTTTTTACTCGACTAGCCTGCGGGATGCATCCTCTCGCACGTGTTTTTACTCGACTAGCCTGCGGGATGCATCCTCTCGCACGTGTTTTTACTCGACTACCCTGCGGGATGCATCCTCTCGCACGTGTTTTTGCTCGACTAGCCATGCGCATCCCAAAAAACCTGCGCATGCGCATCCCACAAAACCTGCGCATGCGCATCCCACAAAACCTCGCACGTGTTTTTACTCGACTAGCCTGCGGGATGCATCCTCTCGCACGTGTTTTTGCTCGACTAGCCTGCGGGATGCATCCTCTCGCACGTGTTTTTACTCGACTAGCCTGCGGGATGCATCCTCCCGCACGTGTTTTTACTCGACTAGCCTGCGGGATACATCCTCTCGCACGTGTTTTTGCTCGACTAGCCTGCGGGATGCATCCTCTCGCACGTGTTTTTGCTCGACTAGCCTGCGGGATGCATCCTCTCGCACGTGTTTTTGCTCGACTAGCCTGCGGGACGCATCCTCTCGCACGTGTTTTTACTCGACTAGCCTGCGGGATGCATCCTCTCGCACGTGTTTTTACTCGACTAGCCTGCGGGATGCATCCTCTCGCACGTGTTTTTACTCGACTAGCCTGCGGGATGCATCCTCTCGCACGTGTTTTTGCTCGACTAGGCATGCGCATCCCAAAAAACCTGCGCATGCGCATCCCACAAAACCTGCGCATGCGCATCCCACAAAACCTGCGCATGCGCATCCCACAAAACCTCGCACGTGTTTTTACTCGACTAGCCTGCGGGATGCATCCTCTCGCACGTGTTTTTGCTCGACTAGCCATGCGCATCCCAAAAAACCTGCGCATGCGCATCCCACAAAACCTGCGCATGCGCATCCCACAAAACCTCGCACGTGTTTTTACTCGACTAGCCTGCGGGATGCATCCTCTCGCACGTGTTTTTGCTCGACTAGCCATGCGCATCCCAAAAAACCTGCGCATGCGCATCCCACAAAACCTGCGCATGCGCATCCCACAAAACCTCGCACGTGTTTTTACTCGACTAGCCTGCGGGATGCATCCTCTCGCACGTGTTTTTGCTCGACTAGCCTGCGGGATGCATCCTCTCGCACGTGTTTTTGCTCGACTAGCCATGCGCATCCCAAAAAACCTGCGCATGCGCATCCCACAAAACCTGCGCATGCGCATCCCACAAAACCTCGCACGTGTTTTTTCACGACTAGCCTGCGGGATGCATCCTCCCGCACGTGTTTTTGCTCGACTAGCCTGCGGGATGCATCCTCTCGCACGTGTTTTTGCTCGACTAGCCATGCGCATCCCAAAAAACCTGCGCATGCGCATCCCAAAAAACCTGCGCATGCGCATCCCAAAAAACCTGCGCATGCGCATCCCACAAAACCTCGCACGTGTTTTTACTCGACTAGCCTGCGGGTTGCATCCTCTCGCACGTGTTTTTACTCGACTAGCCTGCGGGATGCATCCTCTCGCACGTGTTTTTACTCGACTAGCCTGCGGGATGCATCCTCTCGCACGTGTTTTTGCTGGACTAGCCTGCGGGATGCATTCTCTCGCACGTGTTTTTGCTCGACTAGGCATGCGCATCCCAAAAAACCTGCGCATGCGCATCCCACATAACCTGCGCATGCGCATCCCACAAAACCTCGCACGTGTTTTTACTCGACTAGCCTGCGGGATGCATCCTCTCGCACGTGTTTTTGCTCGACTAGCCTGCGGGATGCATCCTCTCGCACGTGTTTTTACTCGACTACCCTGCGGGATGCATCCTCTCGCGCGTGTTTTTGCTCGACTAGCCATGCGCATCCCAAAAAACCTGCGCATGCGCATCCCACAAAACCTGCGCATGCGCATCCCACAAAACCTCGCACGTGTTTTTACTCGACTAGCCTGCGGGATGCATCCTCTCGCACGTGTTTTTGCTCGACTAGCCTGCGGGATGCATCCTCTCGCACGTGTTTTTACTCGACTACCCTGCGGGATGCATCCTCTCGCGCGTGTTTTTGCTCGACTAGCCATGCGCATCCCAAAAAACCTGCGCATGCGCATCCCACAAAACCTGCGCATGCGCATCCCACAAAACCTCGCACGTGTTTTTGCTCGACTAGCCTGCGGGATGCATCCTCTCGCACGTGTTTTCACTCGACTAGCCTGCGGGATGCATCCTCTCGCACGTGTTTTTACTCGACTACCCTGCGGGATGCATCCTCTCGCACGTGTTTTTACTCGACTAGCCTGCGGGATGCATCCTCTCGCACGTGTTATTACTCGACTAGCCTGCGGGATGCATCCTCTCGCACGTGTTTTTACTCGACTAGCCTGCGGGATGCATCCTCTCGCACGTGTTTTTGCTCGACTAGCCATGCGCATCCCAAAAAACCTGCGCATGCGCATCCCAAAAAACCTGCGCATGCGCATCCCACAAAACCTGCGCATGCGCATCCCACAAAACCTGCGCATGCGCATCCCACAATACCTCGCACGTGTTTTTACTCGACTTGCCTGCGGGATGCATCCTCTCGCACGTGTTTTTACTCGACTAGCCTGCGGGATGCATCCTCTCGCACGTGTTTTTACTCGACTAGCCTGCGGGATGCATCCTCTCGCACGTGTTTTTGCTGGACTAGCCTGCGGGATGCATCCTCTCGCACGTGTTTTTGCTCGACTAGGCATGCGCATCCCAAAAAACCTGCGCATGCGCATCCCAAAAAACCTGCGCATGCGCATCCCACAAAACCTGCGCATGCGCATCCCACAAACCCTCGCACGTGTTTTTACTCTACTAGCCTGCGGGATGCATCCTCTCGCACGTGTTTTTACTCGACTAGCCTGCGGGATGCATCCTCTCGCACGTGTTTTTGCTCGACTAGCCATGCGCATCCCAAAAAACCTGCGCATGCGCATCCCACAAAACCTGCGCATGCGCATCCCACAAAACCTCGCACGTGTTTTTACTCGACTAGCCTGCGGGATGCATCCTCTCGCACGTGTTTTTGCTCGACTAGCCTGCGGGATGCATCCTCTCGCACGTGTTTTTGCTCGACTAGCCTGCGGGATGCATCCTCTCGCACGTGTTTGTGCTCGACTAGCCTGCGGGATGCATCCCCTCGCACGTGTTTTTACTCGACTAGCCTGCGGGATGCATCCTCTCGCACGTGTTTTTGCTCGACTAGCCTGCGGGATGCATCCTCTCGCACGTGTTTTTGCTCGAGTAGCCTGCGGGATGCATCCTCTCGCACGTGTTTTTACTCGACTAGCCTGCAGGATGCATCCTCTCGCACGTGTTTTTACTCGACTAGCCTGCGGGATGCATCCTTTCGCACGTGTTTTTACTCGACTAGCCTGCGGGATGCATCCTCTCGCACGTGTTTTTGCTCGACTAGCCATGCGCATCCCAAAAAACCTGCGCATGCGCATCCCACAAAACCTCGCACGTGTTTTTACTCGACTAGCCTGCGGGATGCATCCTCTCGCACGTGTTTTTACTCGACTAGCCTGCGGGATGCATCCTCTCGCACGTGTTTTTACTCGACTACCCTGCAGGATGCATCCTCTCGCACGTGTTTTTACTCGACTACCCAGCGGGATGCATCCTCTCGCACGTGTTTTTGCTCGACTAGCCATGCGCATCCCAAAAAACCTGCGCATGCGCATCCCACAAAACCTGCGCATGCGCATCCCACAAAACCTCGCACGTGTTTTTACTCGACTAGCCTGCGGGATGCATCCTCTCGCACGTGTTTTTGCTCGACTAGGCATGCGCATCCCAAAAAACCTGCGCATGCGCATCCCAAAAAACCTGCGCATACGCATCCCACAAAACCTGCGCATGCGCATCCCACAAAACCTCGCACGTGTTTTTACTCGACTAGCCTGCGGGATGCATCCTCTCGCACGTGTTTTTACTCGACTACCCTGCGGGATGCATCCTCTCGCACGTGTTTTTACTCGACTAGCCTGCGGGATGCATCCTCTCGCACGTGTTTTTACTCGACTAGCCTGCGGGATGCATCCTCTCGCACGTGTTTTTACTCGACTAGCCTGCGGGATGCATCCTCTCGCACGTGTTTTTGCTCGACTAGCCTGCGGGATGCATCCTCTCGCACGTGTTTTTGCTCGACTAGGCATGCGCATCCCAAAAAACCTGCGCATGCGCATCCCAAAAAACCTGCGCATGCGCATCCCACAAAACCTGCGCATGCGCATCCCACAAAACCTCGCACGTGTTTTTACTCGACTAGCCTGCGGGATGCATCCTCTCGCACGTGTTTTTACTCGACTAGCCTGCGGGATGCATCCTCTCGCACGTGTTTTTACTCGACTAGCCTGCGGGATGCATCCTCTCGCACGTGTTTTTGCTCGACTAGCCATGCGCATCCCAAAAAACCTGCGCATGCGCATCCCACAAAACCTCGCACGTGTTTTTACTCGACTAGCCTGCAAGATGCATCCTCTCGCACGTGTTTTTACTCGACTAGCCTGCGGGATGCATCCTCTCGCACGTGTTTTTGCTCGACTAGCCTGCGGGATGCATCCTCTCGCACGTGTTTTTGCTCGACTAGCCTGCGGGATGCATCCTCTCGCACGTGTTTTTAATCGACTAGCCTGCAGGATGCATCCTCTCGCACGTGTTTTTACTCGACTAGCCTGCGGGATGCATCCTCTCGCACGTGTTTTTACTCGACTAGCCTGCGGGATGCATCCTCTCGCACGTGTTTTTGCTCGACTAGCCATGCGCATCCCAAAAAACCTGCGCATGCGCATCCCACAAAACCCTCACGTGTTTTTACTCGACTAGCCTGCGGGATGCATCCTCTCGCACGTGTTTTTACTCGACTAGCCTGCGGGATGCATCCTCTCGCACGTGTTTTTACTCGACTACCCTGCAGGATGCATCCTCTCGCACGTGTTTTTACTCGACTACCCTGCGGGATGCATCCTCTCGCACGTGTTTTTGCTCGACTAGCCATGCGCATCCCAAAAAACCTGCGCATGCGCATCCCACAAAACCTGCGCATGCGCATCCCACAAAACCTCGCACGTGTTTTTACTCGACTAGCCTGCGGGATGCATCCTCTCGCACGTGTTTTTACTCGACTAGCCTGCGGGATGCATCCTCTCGCACGTGTTTTTACTCGACTAGCCTGCGGGATGCATCCTCTCGCACGTGTTTTTACTCGACTAGCCTGCGGGATGCATCCTCTCGCACGTGTTTTTGCTCGACTAGCCATGCGCATCCCAAAAAACCTGCGCATGCGCATCCCACAAAACCTGCGCATGCGCATCCCACAAAACCTCGCACGTGTTTTTACTCGACTAGCCTGCGGGATGCATCCTCTCGCACGTGTTTTTGCTCGACTAGCCTGCGGGATGCATCCTCTCGCACGTGTTTTTGCGCGACTAGCCTGCGGGATGCATCCTCTCGCACGTGTTTTTACTCGACTAGCCTGCAGGATGCATCCTCTCGCACGTGTTTTTACTCGACTAGCCTGCGGGATGCATCCTCTCGCACGTGTTTTTACTCGACTACCCTGCGGGATGCATCCTCTCGCACGTGTTTTTGCTCGACTAGCCATGCGCATCCCAAAAAACCTGCGCATGCGCATCCCACAAAACCTCGCACGTGTTTTTACTCGACTAGCCTGCGGGATGCATCCTCTCGCACGTGTTTTTACTCGACTAGCCTGCGGGATGCATCCTCTCGCACGTGTTTTTACTCGACTACCCTGCGGGATGCATCCTCTCGCACGTGTTTTTGCTCGACTAGCCATGCGCATCCCAAAAAACCTGCGCATGCGCATCCCACAAAACCTGCGCATGCGCATCCCACAAAACCTCGCACGTGTTTTTACTCGACTAGCCTGCGGGATGCATCCTCTCGCACGTGTTTTTACTCGAATAGCCTGCGGGATGTATCCTCTCGCACGTGTTTTTACTCGACTAGCCTGCGGGATGCATCCTCTCGCACGTGATTTTGCTCGACTAGCCATGCGCATCCCAAAAAACCTGCGCATGCGCATCCCACAAAACCAGCGCATGCGCATCCCACAAAACCTCGCACGTGTTTTTACTCGACTAGCCTGCGGGATGCATCCTCTCGCACGTGTTTTTACTCGACTAGCCTTCGGGATTCATCCTCTCGCACGTGTTTTTACTCGACTAGCCTGCGGGATGCATCCTCTCGCACGTGTTTTTGCTCGACTAGCCTGCGGGATGCATCCTCTCGCACGTGTTTTTACTCGACTAGCGTGCGGGATGCATCCTCCCGCACGTGTTTTTACTCGACTAGCCTGCGGGATACATCCTCTCGCACGTGTTTTTGCTCGACTAGCCTGCGGGATGCATCCTCTCGCACGTGTTTTTGCTCGACTAGCCTGCGGGATGCATCCTCTCGAACGTGTTTTTGCTCGACTAGCCTGCGGGACGCATCCTCTCGCACGTGTTTTTACTCGACTAGCCTGCGGGATGCATCCTCTCGCACGTGTTTTTACTCGACTAGCCTGCGGGATGCATTCTCTCGCACGTGTTTTTACTCGACTAGCCTGCGGGATGCATCCTCTCGCACGTGTTTTTGCTCGACTAGCCATGCGCATCCCAAAAAACCTGCGCATGCGCATCCCAAAAAACCTGCGCATGCGCATCCCACAAAACCTGCGCATGCGCATCCCACAAATCCTCGCACGTGTTTTTACTCGACTAGCCTGCGGGATGCATCCTCTCGCACGTGTCTTTACTCGACTAGCCTGCGGGATGCATCCTCTCGCACGTGTTTTTACTCGACTAGCCTGCGGGATGCATCCTCTCGCACGTGTTTTTGCTCGACTAGCCTGCGGGATGCATCCTCTCGCACGTGTTTTTGCTCGACTAGGCATGCGCATCCCAAAAAACCTGCGCATGCGCATCCCAAAAAACCTGCGCATGCGCATCCCACAAAACCTGCGCATGCGCATCCCACAAAACCTCGCACGTGTTTTTACTCGACTAGCCTGCGGGATGCATCCTCTCGCACGTGTTTTTCCTCGACTAGCCATGCGCATCCCAAAAAACCTGCGCATGCGCATCCCAAAAAACCTGCGCATGCGCATCCCACAAAACCTGCGCATGCGCATCCCACAAAACCTCGCACGTGTTTTTACTCGACTAGCCTGCGGGATGCATCCTCTCGCACGTGTTTTTGCTCGACTAGCCTGCGGGATGCATCCTCTCGCACGTGTTTTTGCTCGACTAGCCTGCGGGATGCATCCTCTCGCACGTGTTTGTGCTCGACTAGCCTGCGGGATGCATCCTCTCGCACGTGTTTTTACTCGACTAGCCTGCGGGATGCATCCTCTCGCACGTGTTTTTGCTCGACTAGCCTGCGGGATGCATCCTCTCGCACGTGTTTTTGCTCGAGTAGCCTGCGGGATGCATCCTCTCGCACGTGTTTTTACTCGACTAGCCTGCAGGATGCATCCTCTCGCACGTGTTTTTACTCGACTAGCCTGCGGGATGCATCATCTCGCACGTGTTTTTACTCGACTAGCCTGCGGGATGCATCCTCTCGCACGTGTTTTTGCTCGACTAGCCATGCGCATCCCAAAAAACCTGCGCATGCGCATCCCACAAAACCTCGCACGTGTTTTTACTCGACTAGCCTGCGGGATGCATCCTCTCGCACGTGTTTTTACTCGACTAGCCTGCGGGATGCATCCTCTCGCACGTGTTTTTACTCGACTACCCTGCAGGATGCATCCTCTCGCACGTGTTTTTACTCGACTAGCCTGCGGGATGCATCCTCTCGCACGTGTTTTTACTCGACTACCCTGCGGGATGCATCCTCTCGCACGTGTTTTTGCTCGACTAGCCATGCGCATCCCAAAAAACCTGCGCATGCGCATCCCACAAAACCTCGCACGTGTTTTTACTCGACTAGCCTGCGGGATGCATCCTCTCGCACGTGTTTTTACTCGACTAGCCTGCGGGATGCATCCTCTCGCATGTGTTTTTACTCGACTACCCTGCGGGATGCATCCTCTCGCACGTGTTTTTGCTCGACTAGCCATGCGCATCCCAAAAAACCTGCGCATGCGCATCCCACAAAACCTGCGCATGCGCATCCCACAAAACCTCGCACGTGTTTTTACTCGACTAGCCTGCGGGATGCATCCTCTCGCACGTGTTTTTACTCGAATAGCCTGCGGGATGTATCCTCTCGCACGTGTTTTTACTCGACTAGCCTGCGGGATGCATCCTCTCGCACGTGATTTTGCTCGACTAGCCATGCGCATCCCAAAATACCTGCGCATGCGCATCCCACAAAACCAGCGCATGCGCATCCCACAAAACCTCGCACGTGTTTTTACTCGACTAGCCTGCGGGATGCATCCTCTCGCACGTGTTTTTACTCGACTAGCCTGCGGGATGCATCCTCTCGCACGTGTTTTTACTCGACTAGCCTGCGGGATGCATTCTCTCGCACGTGTTTTTACTCGACTAGCCTGCGGGATGCATCCTCTCGCACGTGTTTTTGCTCGACTAGCCATGCGCATCCCAAAAAACCTGCGCATGCGCATCCCAAAAAACCTGCGCATGCGCATCCCACAAAACCTGCGCATGCGCATCCCACAAATCCTCGCACGTGTTTTTACTCGACTAGCCTGCGGGATGCATCCTCTCGCACGTGTCTTTACTCGACTAGCCTGCGGGATGCATCCTCTCGCACGTGTTTTTACTCGACTAGCCTGCGGGATGCATCCTCTCGCACGTGTTTTTGCTCGACTAGCCTGCGGGATGCATCCTCTCGCACGTGTTTTTGCTCGACTAGGCATGCGCATCCCAAAAAACCTGCGCATGCGCATCCCAAAAAACCTGCGCATGCGCATCCCACAAAACCTGCGCATGCGCATCCCACAAAACCTCGCACGTGTTTTTACTCGACTAGCCTGCGGGATGCATCCTCTCGCACGTGTTTTTCCTCGACTAGCCATGCGCATCCCAAAAAACCTGCGCATGCGCATCCCAAAAAACCTGCGCATGCGCATCCCACAAAACCTGCGCATGCGCATCCCACAAAACCTCGCACGTGTTTTTACTCGACTAGCCTGCGGGATGCATCCTCTCGCACGTGTTTTTGCTCGACTAGCCTGCGGGATGCATCCTCTCGCACGTGTTTTTGCTCGATTAGCCATGCGCATCCCAAAAAACCTGCGCATGCGCATCCCACAAAACCTGCGCATGCGCATCCCACAAAACCTCGCACGTGTTTTTACTCGACTAGCCTGCGGGATGCATCCTCTCGCACGTGTTTTTGCTCGACTAGCCTGCGGGATGCATCCTCTCGCACGTGCTTTTGCTCGACTAGCCATGCGCATCCCAAAAATCCTGCGCATGCGCATCCCACAAAACCTGCGCATGCGCATCCCACAAAACCTCGCACGTGTTTTTACTCGACTAGCCTGCGGGATGCATCCTCTCGCACGTGTTTTTGCTCGACTAGCCTGCGGGATGCATCCTCTCGCACGTGTTTTTGCTCGACTAGCCTGCGGGATGCATCCTCTCGCACGTGTTTTTGCTCGACTAGCCTGCGGGACGCATCCTCTCGCACGTGTTTTTACTCGACTAGCCTGCGGGATGCATCCTCTCGCACGTGTTTTTACTCGACTAGCCTTCGGGATTCATCCTCTCGCACGTGTTTTTACTCGACTAGCCTGCGGGATGCATCCTCTCGCACGTGTTTTTACTCGACTAGCCTGCGGGATGCATCCTCCCGCACGTGTTTTTACTCGACTAGCCTGCGGGATACATCCTCTCGCACGTGTTTTTGCTCGACTAGCCTGCGGGATGCATCCTCTCGCACGTGTTTTTGCTCGACTAGCCTGCGGGACGCATCCTCTCGCACGTGTTTTTACTCGACTAGCCTGCGGGATGCATCCTCTCGCACGTGTTTTTACTCGACTAGCCTGCGGGATGCATCCTCTCGCACGTGTTTTTACTCGACTACCCTGCGGGATGCATCCTCTCGCACGTGTTTTTGCTCGACTAGCCATGCGCATCCCACAAAACCTGCGCATGCGCATCCCACAAAACCTGCGCATGCGCATCCCACAAAACCTCGCACGTGTTTTTACTCGTCTAGCCTGCGGGATGCATCCTCTCGCACGTGTTTTTACTCGACTAGCCTGCAGGATGCATCCTCTCGCACGTGTTTTTACTCGACTAGCCTGCGGGATGCATCCTCTCGCACGTGTTTTTGCTCGACTAGCCATGCGCATCCCAAAATACCTGCGCATGCGCATCCCACAAAACCAGCGCATGCGCATCCCACAAAACCTCGCACGTGTTTTTACTCGACTAGCCTGCGGGATGCATCCTCTCGCACGTGTTTTTACTCGACTAGCCTGCGGGATGCATTCTCTCGCACGTGTTTTTACTCGACTAGCCTGCGGGATGCATCCTCTCGCACGTGTTTTTGCTCGACTAGCCATGCGCATCCCAAAAAACCTGCGCATGCGCATCCCAAAAAACCTGCGCATGCGCATCCCACAAAACCTGCGCATGCGCATCCCACAAATCCTCGCACGTGTTTTTACTCGACTAGCCTGCGGGATGCATCCTCTCGCACGTGTCTTTACTCGACTAGCCTGCGGGATGCATCCTCTCGCACGTGTTTTTACTCGACTAGCCTGCGGGATGCATCCTCTCGCACGTGTTTTTGCTCGACTAGCCTGCGGGATGCATCCTCTCGCACGTGTTTTTGCTCGACTAGGCATGCGCATCCCAAAAAACCTGCGCATGCGCATCCCAAAAAACCTGCGCATGCGCATCCCACAAAACCTGCGCATGCGCATCCCACAAAACCTCGCACGTGTTTTTACTCGACTAGCCTGCGGGATGCATCCTCTCGCACGTGTTTTTCCTCGACTAGCCATGCGCATCCCAAAAAACCTGCGCATGCGCATCCCAAAAAACCTGCGCATGCGCATCCCACAAAACCTGCGCATGCGCATCCCACAAAACCTCGCACGTGTTTTTACTCGACTAGCCTGCGGGATGCATCCTCTCGCACGTGTTTTTGCTCGACTAGCCTGCGGGATGCATCCTCTCGCACGTGTTTTTGCTCGATTAGCCATGCGCATCCCAAAAAACCTGCGCATGCGCATCCCACAAAACCTGCGCATGCGCATCCCACAAAACCTCGCACGTGTTTTTACTCGACTAGCCTGCGGGATGCATCCTCTCGCACGTGTTTTTGCTCGACTAGCCTGCGGGATGCATCCTCTCGCACGTGCTTTTGCTCGACTAGCCATGCGCATCCCAAAAATCCTGCGCATGCGCATCCCACAAAACCTGCGCATGCGCATCCCACAAAACCTCGCACGTGTTTTTACTCGACTAGCCTGCGGGATGCATCCTCTCGCACGTGTTTTTGCTCGACTAGCCTGCGGGATGCATCCTCTCGCACGTGTTTTTGCTCGACTAGCCTGCGGGATGCATCCTCTCGCACGTGTTTTTGCTCGACTAGCCTGCGGGACGCATCCTCTCGCACGTGTTTTTACTCGACTAGCCTGCGGGATGCATCCTCTCGCACGTGTTTTTACTCGACTAGCCTTCGGGATTCATCCTCTCGCACGTGTTTTTACTCGACTAGCCTGCGGGATGCATCCTCTCGCACGTGTTTTTACTCGACTAGCCTGCGGGATGCATCCTCCCGCACGTGTTTTTACTCGACTAGCCTGCGGGATACATCCTCTCGCACGTGTTTTTGCTCGACTAGCCTGCGGGATGCATCCTCTCGCACGTGTTTTTGCTCGACTAGCCTGCGGGACGCATCCTCTCGCACGTGTTTTTACTCGACTAGCCTGCGGGATGCATCCTCTCGCACGTGTTTTTACTCGACTAGCCTGCGGGATGCATCCTCTCGCACGTGTTTTTACTCGACTACCCTGCGGGATGCATCCTCTCGCACGTGTTTTTGCTCGACTAGCCATGCGCATCCCACAAAACCTGCGCATGCGCATCCCACAAAACCTGCGCATGCGCATCCCACAAAACCTCGCACGTGTTTTTACTCGTCTAGCCTGCGGGATGCATCCTCTCGCACGTGTTTTTACTCGACTAGCCTGCAGGATGCATCCTCTCGCACGTGTTTTTACTCGACTAGCCTGCGGGATGCATCCTCTCGCACGTGTTTTTGCTCGACTAGCCATGCGCATCCCAAAAAACCTGCGCATGCGCATCCCACAAAACCTGCGCATGCGCATCCCACAAAACCTCGCACGTGTTTTTACTCGACTAGCCTGCGGGATGCATCCTCTCGCACGTGTTTTTACTCGACTAGCCTGCGGGATGCATCCTCTCGCACGTGTTTTTGCTCGACTAGCCTGCGGGATGCATCCTCTCGCACGTGCTTTTGCTCGACTAGCCATGCGCATCCCAAAAATCCTGCGCATGCGCATCCCACAAAACCTGCGCATGCGCATCCCACAAAACCTCGCACGTGTTTTTACTCGACTAGCCTGCGGGATGCATCCTCTCGCACGTGTTTTTACTCGACTAGCCTGCGGGATGCATCCTCTCGCACGTGTTTTTACTCGACTACCCTGCGGGATGCATCCTCTCGCACGTGTTTTTGCTCGACTAGCCATGCGCATCCCAAAAAACCTGCGCATGCGCATCCCACAAAACCTGCGCATGCGCATCCCACAAAACCTCGCACGTGTTTTTACTCGACTAGCCTGCGGGATGCATCCTCTCGCACGTGTTTTTACTCGACTAGCCTGCGGGATGCATCCTCTCGCACGTGTTTTTGCTCGACTAGCCTGCGGGATGCATCCTCTCGCACGTGTTTTTACTCGACTAGCCTGCGGGATGCATCCTCCCGCACGTGTTTTTACTCGACTAGCCTGCGGGATACATCCTCTCGCACGTGTTTTTGCTCGACTAGCCTGCGGGATGCATCCTCTCGCACGTGTTTTTGCTCGACTAGCCTGCGGGATGCATCCTCTCGCACGTGTTTTTGCTCGACTAGCCTGCGGGACGCATCCTCTCGCACGTGTTTTTACTCGACTAGCCTGCGGGATGCATCCTCTCGCACGTGTTTTTACTCGACTAGCCTTCGGGATTCATCCTCTCGCACGTGTTTTTACTCGACTAGCCTGCGGGATGCATCCTCTCGCACGTGTTTTTACTCGACTAGCCTGCGGGATGCATCCTCCCGCACGTGTTTTTACTCGACTAGCCTGCGGGATACATCCTCTCGCACGTGTTTTTGCTCGACGAGCCTGCGGGATGCATCCTCTCGCACGTGTTTTTGCTCGACTAGCCTGCGGGATGCATCCTCTCGCACGTGTTTATGCTCGACTAGCCTGCGGGACGCATCCTCCCGCACGTGTTTTTACTCGACTAGCCTGCGGGATACATCCTCTCGCACGTGTTTTTACTCGACTAGCCTGCGGGATGCATCCTCTCGCACGTGTTTTTGCTCGACTAGCCTGCGGGATGCATCCTCTCGCACGTGTTTTTGCTCGACTAGCCTGCGGGATGCATCCTCTCGCACGTGTTTTTACTCGACTAGCCTGCAGGATGCATCCTCTCGCACGTGTTTTTACTCGACTAGCCTGCGGGATGCATCCTCTCGCACGTGTTTTTGCTCGACTAGCCATGCGCATCCCAAAAAACCTGCGCATGCGCATCCCACAAAACCTGCGCATGCGCATCCCACAAAACCTCGCACGTGTTTTTACTCGACTAGCCTGCGGGATGCATCCTCTCGCACGTGTTTTTACTCGACTAGCCTGCGGGATGCATCCTCTCGCACGTGTTTTTGCTCGACTAGCCTGCGGGATGCATCCTCTCGCACGTGCTTTTGCTCGACTAGCCATGCGCATCCCAAAAATCCTGCGCATGCGCATCCCACAAAACCTGCGCATGCGCATCCCACAAAACCTCGCACGTGTTTTTACTCGACTAGCCTGCGGGATGCATCCTCTCGCACGTGTTTTTGCTCGACTAGCCTGCGGGACGCATCCTCTCGCACGTGTTTTTACTCGACTAGCCTGCGGGATGCATCCTCTCGCACGTGTTTTTACTCGACTAGCCTTCGGGATTCATCCTCTCGCACGTGTTTTTACTCGACTAGCCTGCGGGATGCATCCTCTCGCACGTGTTTTTACTCGACTAGCCTGCGGGATGCATTCTCCCGCACGTGTTTTTACTCGACTAGCCTGCGGGATACATCCTCTCGCACGTGTTTTTGCTCGACGAGCCTGCGGGATGCATCCTCTCGCACGTGTTTTTGCTCGACTAGCCTGCGGGATGCATCCTCTCGCACGTGTTTATGCTCGACTAGCCTGCGGGACGCATCCTCCCGCACGTGTTTTTACTCGACTAGCCTGCGGGATACATCCTCTCGCACGTGTTTTTACTCGACTAGCCTGCGGGATGCATCCTCTCGCACGTGTTTTTGCTCGACTAGCCTGCGGGATGCATCCTCTCGCACGTGTTTTTGCTCGACTAGCCTGCGGGATGCATCCTCTCGCACGTGTTTATGCTCGACTAGCCTGCGGGACGCATCCTCCCGCACGTGTTTTTACTCGGCTAGCCTGCGGGATACATCCTCTCGCACGTGTTTTTACTCGACTAGCCTGCGGGATGCATCCCCTCGCACGTGTTTTTACTCGACTAGCCTTCGGGATTCATCCTCTCGCACGTGTTTTTACTCGACTAGCCTGCGGGATGCATCCTCTCGCACGTGTTTTTGCTCGACTAGCCTGCGGGATGCATCCTCTCGCACGTGTTTTTACTCGACTAGCCTAAGGGATGCATCCTCCCGCACGTGTTTTTACTCGACTAGCCTGCGGGATACATCCTCTCGCACGTGTTTTTGCTCGACTAGCCTGCGGGATGCATCCTCTCGCACGTGTTTTTGCTCGACTAGCCTGCGGGATGCATCCTCTCGCACGTGTTTTTGCTCGACTAGCCTGCGGGACGCATCCTCTCGCACGTGTTTTTACTCGACTAGCCTGCGGGATGCATCCTCTCGCACGTGTTTTTACTCGACTAGCCTGCGGGATGCATCCTCTCGCACGTGTTTTTACTCGACTACCCTGCGGGATGCATGCTCTCGCACGTGTTTTTTGCTCGACTAGCCATGCGCATCCCAAAAAACCTGCGCATGCGCATCCCACAAAACCTGCGCATGCGCATCCCACAAAACCTCGCACGTGTTTTTACTCGACTAGCCTGCGGGATGCATCCTCTCGCACGTGTTTTTACTCGACTAGCCTGCAGGATGCATCCTCTCGCACGTGTTTTTACTCGACTAGCCTGCGGGATGCATCCCCTCGCACGTGTTTTTGCTCGACTAGCCATGCGCATCCCAAAAAACCTGCGCATGCGCATTCCAAAAAACCTGCGCATGCGCATCCCACAAAACCTGCGCATGCGCATCCCACAAAACCTCGCACGTGTTTTTACTCGACTAGCCTGCGGGATGCATCCTCTCGCACGTGTTTTTACTCGACTAGCCTGCGGGATGCATCCTCTCGCACGTGTTTTTACTCGACTAGCCTGCGGGATGCATCCTCTCGCACGTGTTTTTGCTCGACTAGCCTGCGGGATGCATCCTCTCGCACGTGTTTTTACTCGACTAGGCATGCGCATCCCAAAAAACCTGCGCATGCGCATCCCACAAAACCTCGCACGTGTTTTTACTCGACTAGCCTGCGGGATGCATCCTCTCGCACGTGTTTTTACTCGACTAGCCTGCGGGATGCATCCTCTCGCACGTGTTTTTGCTCGACTAGCCTGCGGGATGCATCCTCTCGCACGTGTTTTTGCTCGACTAGCCTGCGGGATGCATCCTCTCGCACGTGTTTTTACTCGACTAGCCTGCAGGATGCATCCTCTCGCACGTGTTTTTTACTCGACTAGCCTGCGGGATGCATCCTCTCGCACGTGTTTTTACTCGACTAGCCTGCGGGATGCATCCTCTCGCACGTGTTTTTGCTCGACTAGCCATGCGCATCCCAAAAAACCTGCGCATGCGCATCCCACAAAACCCTCACGTGTTTTTACTCGACTAGCCTGCGGGATGCATCCTCTCGCACGTGTTTTTACTCGACTAGCCTGCGGGATGCATCCTCTCGCACGTGTTTTTACTCGACTACCCTGCAGGATGCATCCTCTCGCACGTGTTTTTACTCGACTACCCTGCGGGATGCATCCTCTCGCACGTGTTTTTGCTCGACTAGCCATGCGCATCCCAAAAAACCTGCGCATGCGCATCCCACAAAACCTGCGCATGCGCATCCCACAAAACCTCGCACGTGTTTTTACTCGACTAGCCTGCGGGATGCATCCTCTCGCACGTGTTTTTGCTCGACTAGGCATGCGCATCCCAAAAAACCTGCGCATGCGCATCCCTAAAAACCTGCGCATGCGCATCCCACAAAACCTGCGCATGCGCATCCCACAAAACCTCGCACGTGTTTTTACTCGACTAGCCTGCGGGATGCATCCTCTCGCACGTGTTTTTACTCGACTAGCCTGCGGGATGCATCCTCTCGCACGTGTTTTTACTCGACTAGCCTGCGGGATGCATCCTCTCGCACGTGTTTTTACTCGACTAGCCTGCGGGATGCATCCTCTCGCACGTGTTTTTGCTCGACTAGCCATGCGCATCCCAAAAAACCTGCGCATGCGCATCCCACAAAACCTGCGCATGCGCATCCCACAAAACCTCGCACGTGTTTTTACTCGAGTAGCCTGCGAGATGCATCCTCTCGCACGTGTTTTTGCTCGACTAGCCTGCGGGATGCATCCTCTCGCACGTGTTTTTGCGCGACTAGCCTGCGGGATGCATCCTCTCGCACGTGTTTTTACTCGACTAGCCTGCAGGATGCATCCTTTCGCACGTGTTTTTACTCGACTAGCCTGCGGGATGCATCCTCTCGCACGTGTTTTTACTCGACTACCCTGCGGGATGCATCCTCTCGCACGTGTTTTTGCTCGACTAGCCATGCGCATCCCAAAAAACCTGCCCATGCGCATCCCACAAAACCTCGCACGTGTTTTTACTCGACTAGCCTGCGGGATGCATCCTCTCGCACGTGTTTTTACTCGACTAGCCTGCGGGATGCATCCTCTCGCACGTGTTTTTACTCGACTACCCTGCGGGATGCATCCTCTCGCACGTGTTTTTGCTCGACTAGCCATGCGCATCCCAAAAAACCTGCGCATGCGCATCCCACAAAACCTGCGCATGCGCATCCCACAAAACCTCGCACGTGTTTTTACTCGACTAGCCTGCGGGATGCATCCTCTCGCACGTGTTTTTACTCGACTAGCCTGCGGGATGTATCCTCTCGCACGTGGTTTTACTCGACTAGCCTGCGGGATGCATCCTCTCGCACGTGATTTTGCTCGACTAGCCATGCGCATCCCAAAAAACCTGCGCATGCGCATCCCACAAAACCTGCGCATGCGCATCCCACAAAACCTCGCACGTGTTTTTACTCGACTAGCCTGCGGGATGCATCCTCTCGCACGTGTTTTTACTCGACTAGCCTTCGGGATTCATCCTCTCGCACGTGTTTTTACTCGACTAGCCTGCGGGATGCATCCTCTCGCACGTGTTTTTGCTCGACTAGCCTGCGGGATGCATCCTCTCGCACGTGTTTTTACTCGACTAGCGTGCGGGATGCATCCTCCCGCACGTGTTTTTACTCGACTAGCCTGCGGGATACATCCTCTCGCACGTGTTTTTGCTCGACTAGCCTGCGGGATGCATCCTCTCGCACGTGTTTTTGCTCGACTAGCCTGCGGGATGCATCCTCTCGCACGTGTTTTTGCTCGACTAGCCTGCGAGACGCATCCTCTCGCACGTGTTTTTACTCGACTAGCCTGCGGGATGCATCCTCTCGCACGTGTTTTTGCTCGACTAGCCATGCGCATCCCAAAAAACCTGCGCATGCGCATCCCACAAAACCCTCACGTGTTTTTACTCGACTAGCCTGCGGGATACATCCTCTCGCACGTGTTTTTGCTCGACTAGCCTGCGGGATGCATCCTCTCGCACGTGTTTTTGCTCGACTAGCCTGCGGGATGCATCCTCTCGAACGTGTTTTTGCTCGACTAGCCTGCGGGACGCATCCTCTCGCACGTGTTTTTACTCGACTAGCCTGCGGGATGCATCCTCTCGCACGTGTTTTTACTCGACTAGCCTGCGGGATGCATTCTCTCGCACGTGTTTTTACTCGACTAGCCTGCGGGATGCATCCTCTCGCACGTGTTTTTGCTCGACTAGCCATGCGCATCCCAAAAAACCTGCGCATGCGCATCCCAAAAAACCTGCGCATGCGCATCCCACAAAACCTGCGCATGCGCATCCCACAAATCCTCGCACGTGTTTTTACTCGACTAGCCTGCGGGATGCATCCTCTCGCACGTGTCTTTACTCGACTAGCCTGCGGGATGCATCCTCTCGCACGTGTTTTTACTCGACTAGCCTGCGGGATGCATCCTCTCGCACGTGTTTTTGCTCGACTAGCCTGCGGGATGCATCCTCTCGCACGTGTTTTTGCTCGACTAGGCATGCGCATCCCAAAAAACCTGCGCATGCGCATCCCAAAAAACCTGCGCATGCGCATCCCACAAAACCTGCGCATGCGCATCCCACAAAACCTCGCACGTGTTTTTACTCGACTAGCCTGCGGGATGCATCCTCTCGCACGTGTTTTTCCTCGACTAGCCATGCGCATCCCAAAAAACCTGCGCATGCGCATCCCAAAAAACCTGCGCATGCGCATCCCACAAAACCTGCGCATGCGCATCCCACAAAACCTCGCACGTGTTTTTACTCGACTAGCCTGCGGGATGCATCCTCTCGCACGTGTTTTTGCTCGACTAGCCTGCGGGATGCATCCTCTCGCACGTGTTTTTGCTCGACTAGCCTGCGGGATGCATCCTCTCGCACGTGTTTGTGCTCGACTAGCCTGCGGGATGCATCCTCTCGCACGTGTTTTTACTCGACTAGCCTGCGGGATGCATCCTCTCGCACGTGTTTTTGCTCGACTAGCCTGCGGGATGCATCCTCTCGCACGTGTTTTTGCTCGAGTAGCCTGCGGGATGCATCCTCTCGCACGTGTTTTTACTCGACTAGCCTGCAGGATGCATCCTCTCGCACGTGTTTTTACTCGACTAGCCTGCGGGATGCATCATCTCGCACGTGTTTTTACTCGACTAGCCTGCGGGATGCATCCTCTCGCACGTGTTTTTGCTCGACTAGCCATGCGCATCCCAAAAAACCTGCGCATGCGCATCCCACAAAACCTCGCACGTGTTTTTACTCGACTAGCCTGCGGGATGCATCCTCTCGCACGTGTTTTTACTCGACTAGCCTGCGGGATGCATCCTCTCGCACGTGTTTTTACTCGACTACCCTGCAGGATGCATCCTCTCGCACGTGTTTTTACTCGACTAGCCTGCGGGATGCATCCTCTCGCACGTGTTTTTACTCGACTACCCTGCGGGATGCATCCTCTCGCACGTGTTTTTGCTCGACTAGCCATGCGCATCCCAAAAAACCTGCGCATGCGCATCCCACAAAACCTCGCACGTGTTTTTACTCGACTAGCCTGCGGGATGCATCCTCTCGCACGTGTTTTTACTCGACTAGCCTGCGGGATGCATCCTCTCGCATGTGTTTTTACTCGACTACCCTGCGGGATGCATCCTCTCGCACGTGTTTTTGCTCGACTAGCCATGCGCATCCCAAAAAACCTGCGCATGCGCATCCCACAAAACCTGCGCATGCGCATCCCACAAAACCTCGCACGTGTTTTTACTCGACTAGCCTGCGGGATGCATCCTCTCGCACGTGTTTTTACTCGAATAGCCTGCGGGATGTATCCTCTCGCACGTGTTTTTACTCGACTAGCCTGCGGGATGCATCCTCTCGCACGTGATTTTGCTCGACTAGCCATGCGCATCCCAAAATACCTGCGCATGCGCATCCCACAAAACCAGCGCATGCGCATCCCACAAAACCTCGCACGTGTTTTTACTCGACTAGCCTGCGGGATGCATCCTCTCGCACGTGTTTTTACTCGACTAGCCTGCGGGATGCATCCTCTCGCACGTGTTTTTACTCGACTAGCCTGCGGGATGCATTCTCTCGCACGTGTTTTTACTCGACTAGCCTGCGGGATGCATCCTCTCGCACGTGTTTTTGCTCGACTAGCCATGCGCATCCCAAAAAACCTGCGCATGCGCATCCCAAAAAACCTGCGCATGCGCATCCCACAAAACCTGCGCATGCGCATCCCACAAATCCTCGCACGTGTTTTTACTCGACTAGCCTGCGGGATGCATCCTCTCGCACGTGTCTTTACTCGACTAGCCTGCGGGATGCATCCTCTCGCACGTGTTTTTACTCGACTAGCCTGCGGGATGCATCCTCTCGCACGTGTTTTTGCTCGACTAGCCTGCGGGATGCATCCTCTCGCACGTGTTTTTGCTCGACTAGGCATGCGCATCCCAAAAAACCTGCGCATGCGCATCCCAAAAAACCTGCGCATGCGCATCCCACAAAACCTGCGCATGCGCATCCCACAAAACCTCGCACGTGTTTTTACTCGACTAGCCTGCGGGATGCATCCTCTCGCACGTGTTTTTCCTCGACTAGCCATGCGCATCCCAAAAAACCTGCGCATGCGCATCCCAAAAAACCTGCGCATGCGCATCCCACAAAACCTGCGCATGCGCATCCCACAAAACCTCGCACGTGTTTTTACTCGACTAGCCTGCGGGATGCATCCTCTCGCACGTGTTTTTGCTCGACTAGCCTGCGGGATGCATCCTCTCGCACGTGTTTTTGCTCGATTAGCCATGCGCATCCCAAAAAACCTGCGCATGCGCATCCCACAAAACCTGCGCATGCGCATCCCACAAAACCTCGCACGTGTTTTTACTCGACTAGCCTGCGGGATGCATCCTCTCGCACGTGTTTTTGCTCGACTAGCCTGCGGGATGCATCCTCTCGCACGTGCTTTTGCTCGACTAGCCATGCGCATCCCAAAAATCCTGCGCATGCGCATCCCACAAAACCTGCGCATGCGCATCCCACAAAACCTCGCACGTGTTTTTACTCGACTAGCCTGCGGGATGCATCCTCTCGCACGTGTTTTTGCTCGACTAGCCTGCGGGATGCATCCTCTCGCACGTGTTTTTGCTCGACTAGCCTGCGGGATGCATCCTCTCGCACGTGTTTTTGCTCGACTAGCCTGCGGGACGCATCCTCTCGCACGTGTTTTTACTCGACTAGCCTGCGGGATGCATCCTCTCGCACGTGTTTTTACTCGACTAGCCTTCGGGATTCATCCTCTCGCACGTGTTTTTACTCGACTAGCCTGCGGGATGCATCCTCTCGCACGTGTTTTTACTCGACTAGCCTGCGGGATGCATCCTCCCGCACGTGTTTTTACTCGACTAGCCTGCGGGATACATCCTCTCGCACGTGTTTTTGCTCGACTAGCCTGCGGGATGCATCCTCTCGCACGTGTTTTTGCTCGACTAGCCTGCGGGACGCATCCTCTCGCACGTGTTTTTACTCGACTAGCCTGCGGGATGCATCCTCTCGCACGTGTTTTTACTCGACTAGCCTGCGGGATGCATCCTCTCGCACGTGTTTTTACTCGACTACCCTGCGGGATGCATCCTCTCGCACGTGTTTTTGCTCGACTAGCCATGCGCATCCCACAAAACCTGCGCATGCGCATCCCACAAAACCTGCGCATGCGCATCCCACAAAACCTCGCACGTGTTTTTACTCGTCTAGCCTGCGGGATGCATCCTCTCGCACGTGTTTTTACTCGACTAGCCTGCAGGATGCATCCTCTCGCACGTGTTTTTACTCGACTAGCCTGCGGGATGCATCCTCTCGCACGTGTTTTTGCTCGACTAGCCATGCGCATCCCAAAATACCTGCGCATGCGCATCCCACAAAACCAGCGCATGCGCATCCCACAAAACCTCGCACGTGTTTTTACTCGACTAGCCTGCGGGATGCATCCTCTCGCACGTGTTTTTACTCGACTAGCCTGCGGGATGCATCCTCTCGCACGTGTTTTTACTCGACTAGCCTGCGGGATGCATTCTCTCGCACGTGTTTTTACTCGACTAGCCTGCGGGATGCATCCTCTCGCACGTGTTTTTGCTCGACTAGCCATGCGCATCCCAAAAAACCTGCGCATGCGCATCCCAAAAAACCTGCGCATGCGCATCCCACAAAACCTGCGCATGCGCATCCCACAAATCCTCGCACGTGTTTTTACTCGACTAGCCTGCGGGATGCATCCTCTCGCACGTGTCTTTACTCGACTAGCCTGCGGGATGCATCCTCTCGCACGTGTTTTTACTCGACTAGCCTGCGGGATGCATCCTCTCGCACGTGTTTTTGCTCGACTAGCCTGCGGGATGCATCCTCTCGCACGTGTTTTTGCTCGACTAGGCATGCGCATCCCAAAAAACCTGCGCATGCGCATCCCAAAAAACCTGCGCATGCGCATCCCACAAAACCTGCGCATGCGCATCCCACAAAACCTCGCACGTGTTTTTACTCGACTAGCCTGCGGGATGCATCCTCTCGCACGTGTTTTTCCTCGACTAGCCATGCGCATCCCAAAAAACCTGCGCATGCGCATCCCAAAAAACCTGCGCATGCGCATCCCACAAAACCTGCGCATGCGCATCCCACAAAACCTCGCACGTGTTTTTACTCGACTAGCCTGCGGGATGCATCCTCTCGCACGTGTTTTTGCTCGACTAGCCTGCGGGATGCATCCTCTCGCACGTGTTTTTGCTCGATTAGCCATGCGCATCCCAAAAAACCTGCGCATGCGCATCCCACAAAACCTGCGCATGCGCATCCCACAAAACCTCGCACGTGTTTTTACTCGACTAGCCTGCGGGATGCATCCTCTCGCACGTGTTTTTGCTCGACTAGCCTGCGGGATGCATCCTCTCGCACGTGCTTTTGCTCGACTAGCCATGCGCATCCCAAAAATCCTGCGCATGCGCATCCCACAAAACCTGCGCATGCGCATCCCACAAAACCTCGCACGTGTTTTTACTCGACTAGCCTGCGGGATGCATCCTCTCGCACGTGTTTTTGCTCGACTAGCCTGCGGGATGCATCCTCTCGCACGTGTTTTTGCTCGACTAGCCTGCGGGATGCATCCTCTCGCACGTGTTTTTGCTCGACTAGCCTGCGGGACGCATCCTCTCGCACGTGTTTTTACTCGACTAGCCTGCGGGATGCATCCTCTCGCACGTGTTTTTACTCGACTAGCCTTCGGGATTCATCCTCTCGCACGTGTTTTTACTCGACTAGCCTGCGGGATGCATCCTCTCGCACGTGTTTTTACTCGACTAGCCTGCGGGATGCATCCTCCCGCACGTGTTTTTACTCGACTAGCCTGCGGGATACATCCTCTCGCACGTGTTTTTGCTCGACTAGCCTGCGGGATGCATCCTCTCGCACGTGTTTTTGCTCGACTAGCCTGCGGGACGCATCCTCTCGCACGTGTTTTTACTCGACTAGCCTGCGGGATGCATCCTCTCGCACGTGTTTTTACTCGACTAGCCTGCGGGATGCATCCTCTCGCACGTGTTTTTACTCGACTACCCTGCGGGATGCATCCTCTCGCACGTGTTTTTGCTCGACTAGCCATGCGCATCCCACAAAACCTGCGCATGCGCATCCCACAAAACCTGCGCATGCGCATCCCACAAAACCTCGCACGTGTTTTTACTCGTCTAGCCTGCGGGATGCATCCTCTCGCACGTGTTTTTACTCGACTAGCCTGCAGGATGCATCCTCTCGCACGTGTTTTTACTCGACTAGCCTGCGGGATGCATCCTCTCGCACGTGTTTTTGCTCGACTAGCCATGCGCATCCCAAAAAACCTGCGCATGCGCATCCCACAAAACCTGCGCATGCGCATCCCACAAAACCTCGCACGTGTTTTTACTCGACTAGCCTGCGGGATGCATCCTCTCGCACGTGTTTTTACTCGACTAGCCTGCGGGATGCATCCTCTCGCACGTGTTTTTGCTCGACTAGCCTGCGGGATGCATCCTCTCGCACGTGCTTTTGCTCGACTAGCCATGCGCATCCCAAAAATCCTGCGCATGCGCATCCCACAAAACCTGCGCATGCGCATCCCACAAAACCTCGCACGTGTTTTTACTCGACTAGCCTGCGGGATGCATCCTCTCGCACGTGTTTTTACTCGACTAGCCTGCGGGATGCATCCTCTCGCACGTGTTTTTACTCGACTACCCTGCGGGATGCATCCTCTCGCACGTGTTTTTGCTCGACTAGCCATGCGCATCCCAAAAAACCTGCGCATGCGCATCCCACAAAACCTGCGCATGCGCATCCCACAAAACCTCGCACGTGTTTTTACTCGACTAGCCTGCGGGATGCATCCTCTCGCACGTGTTTTTACTCGACTAGCCTGCGGGATGCATCCTCTCGCACGTGTTTTTGCTCGACTAGCCTGCGGGATGCATCCTCTCGCACGTGTTTTTACTCGACTAGCCTGCGGGATGCATCCTCCCGCACGTGTTTTTACTCGACTAGCCTGCGGGATACATCCTCTCGCACGTGTTTTTGCTCGACTAGCCTGCGGGATGCATCCTCTCGCACGTGTTTTTGCTCGACTAGCCTGCGGGATGCATCCTCTCGCACGTGTTTTTGCTCGACTAGCCTGCGGGACGCATCCTCTCGCACGTGTTTTTACTCGACTAGCCTGCGGGATGCATCCTCTCGCACGTGTTTTTACTCGACTAGCCTTCGGGATTCATCCTCTCGCACGTGTTTTTACTCGACTAGCCTGCGGGATGCATCCTCTCGCACGTGTTTTTACTCGACTAGCCTGCGGGATGCATCCTCCCGCACGTGTTTTTACTCGACTAGCCTGCGGGATACATCCTCTCGCACGTGTTTTTGCTCGACGAGCCTGCGGGATGCATCCTCTCGCACGTGTTTTTGCTCGACTAGCCTGCGGGATGCATCCTCTCGCACGTGTTTATGCTCGACTAGCCTGCGGGACGCATCCTCCCGCACGTGTTTTTACTCGACTAGCCTGCGGGATACATCCTCTCGCACGTGTTTTTACTCGACTAGCCTGCGGGATGCATCCTCTCGCACGTGTTTTTGCTCGACTAGCCTGCGGGATGCATCCTCTCGCACGTGTTTTTGCTCGACTAGCCTGCGGGATGCATCCTCTCGCACGTGTTTATGCTCGACTAGCCTGCGGGACGCATCCTCCCGCACGTGTTTTTACTCGGCTAGCCTGCGGGATACATCCTCTCGCACGTGTTTTTACTCGACTAGCCTGCGGGATGCATCCCCTCGCACGTGTTTTTACTCGACTAGCCTTCGGGATTCATCCTCTCGCACGTGTTTTTACTCGACTAGCCTGCGGGATGCATCCTCTCGCACGTGTTTTTGCTCGACTAGCCTGCGGGATGCATCCTCTCGCACGTGTTTTTACTCGACTAGCCTAAGGGATGCATCCTCCCGCACGTGTTTTTACTCGACTAGCCTGCGGGATACATCCTCTCGCACGTGTTTTTGCTCGACTAGCCTGCGGGATGCATCCTCTCGCACGTGTTTTTGCTCGACTAGCCTGCGGGATGCATCCTCTCGCACGTGTTTTTGCTCGACTAGCCTGCGGGACGCATCCTCTCGCACGTGTTTTTACTCGACTAGCCTGCGGGATGCATCCTCTCGCACGTGTTTTTACTCGACTAGCCTGCGGGATGCATCCTCTCGCACGTGTTTTTACTCGACTACCCTGCGGGATGCATGCTCTCGCACGTGTTTTTGCTCGACTAGCCATGCGCATCCCAAAAAACCTGCGCATGCGCATCCCACAAAACCTGCGCATGCGCATCCCACAAAACCTCGCACGTGTTTTTACTCGACTAGCCTGCGGGATGCATCCTCTCGCACGTGTTTTTACTCGACTAGCCTGCAGGATGCATCCTCTCGCACGTGTTTTTACTCGACTAGCCTGCGGGATGCATCCCCTCGCACGTGTTTTTGCTCGACTAGCCATGCGCATCCCAAAAAACCTGCGCATGCGCATTCCAAAAAACCTGCGCATGCGCATCCCACAAAACTGCGCATGCGCATCCCACAAAACCTCGCACGTGTTTTTACTCGACTAGCCTGCGGGATGCATCCTCTCGCACGTGTTTTTACTCGACTAGCCTGCGGGATGCATCCTCTCGCACGTGTTTTTACTCGACTAGCCTGCGGGATGCATCCTCTCGCACGTGTTTTGCTCGACTAGCCTGCGGGATGCATCCTCTCGCACGTGTTTTTACTCGACTAGGCATGCGCATCCCAAAAAACCTGCGCATGCGCATCCCACAAAACCTCGCACGTGTTTTTACTCGACTAGCCTGCGGGATGCATCCTCTCGCACGTGTTTTTACTCGACTAGCCTGCGGGATGCATCCTCTCGCACGTGTTTTTGCTCGACTAGCCTGCGGGATGCATCCTCTCGCACGTGTTTTTGCTCGACTAGCCTGGCGGATGCATCCTCTCGCACGTGTTTTTACTCGACTAGCCTGCAGGATGCATCCTCTCGCACGTGTTTTTACTCGACTAGCCTGCGGGATGCATCCTCTCGCACGTGTTTTTACTCGACTAGCCTGCGGGATGCATCCTCTCGCACGTGTTTTTGCTCGACTAGCCATGCGCATCCCAAAAAACCTGCGCATGCGCATCCCACAAAACCCTCACGTGTTTTTACTCGACTAGCCTGCGGGATGCATCCTCTCGCACGTGTTTTTACTCGACTAGCCTGCGGGATGCATCCTCTCGCACGTGTTTTTACTCGACTACCCTGCAGGATGCATCCTCTCGCACGTGTTTTTACTCGACTACCCTGCGGGATGCATCCTCTCGCACGTGTTTTTGCTCGACTAGCCATGCGCATCCCAAAAAACCTGCGCATGCGCATCCCACAAAACCTGCGCATGCGCATCCCACAAAACCTCGCACGTGTTTTTACTCGACTAGCCTGCGGGATGCATCCTCTCGCACGTGTTTTTGCTCGACTAGGCATGCGCATCCCAAAAAACCTGCGCATGCGCATCCCTAAAAACCTGCGCATGCGCATCCCACAAACCTGCGCATGCGCATCCCACAAAACCTCGCACGTGTTTTTACTCGACTAGCCTGCGGGATGCATCCTCTCGCACGTGTTTTTACTCGACTAGCCTGCGGGATGCATCCTCTCGCACGTGTTTTTACTCGACTAGCCTGCGGGATGCATCCTCTCGCACGTGTTTTTACTCGACTAGCCTGCGGGATGCATCCTCTCGCACGTGTTTTTGCTCGACTAGCCATGCGCATCCCAAAAAACCTGCGCATGCGCATCCCACAAAACCTGCGCATGCGCATCCCACAAAACCTCGCACGTGTTTTTACTCGAGTAGCCTGCGGGATGCATCCTCTCGCACGTGTTTTTGCTCGACTAGCCTGCGGGATGCATCCTCTCGCACGTGTTATGTTTTGCGCGACTAGCCTGCGGGATGCATCCTCTCGCACGTGTTTTTACTCGACTAGCCTGCAGGATGCATCCTTTCGCACGTGTTTTACTCGACTAGCCTGCGGGATGCATCCTCTCGCACGTGTTTTTACTCGACTACCCTGCGGGATGCATCCTCTCGCACGTGTTTTTGCTCGACTAGCCATGCGCATCCCAAAAAAACCTGCCCATGCGCATCCCACAAAACCTCGCACGTGTTTTTACTCGACTAGCCTGCGGGATGCATCCTCTCGCACGTGTTTTTACTCGACTAGCCTGCGGGATGCATCCTCTCGCACGTGTTTTTACTCGACTACCCTGCGGGATGCATCCTCTCGCACGTGTTTTTGCTACGACTAGCCATGCGCATCCCAAAAAACCTGCGCATGCGCATCCCACAAAACCTGCGCATGCGCATCCACAAAACCTCGCACGTGTTTTTACTCGACTAGCCTGCGGGATGCATCCTCTCGCACGTGTTTTTACTCGACTAGCCTGCGGGATGTATCCTCTCGCACGTGGTTTTACTCGACTAGCCTGCGGGATGCATCCTCTCGCACGTGATTTTGCTCGACTAGCCATGCGCATCCCAAAAAACCTGCGCATGCGCATCCCACAAAACCTGCGCATGCGCATCCCACAAAACCTCGCACGTGTTTTTACTCGACTAGCCTGCGGGATGCATCCTCTCGCACGTGTTTTTACTCGACTAGCCTTCGGGATTCATCCTCTCGCACGTGTTTTTACTCGACTAGCCTGCGGGATGCATCCTCTCGCACGTGTTTTTGCTCGACTAGCCTGCGGGATGCATCCTCTCGCACGTGTTTTTACTCGACTAGCGTGCGGGATGCATCCTCCCGCACGTGTTTTTACTCGACTAGCCTGCGGGATACATCCTCTCGCACGTGTTTTTGCTCGACTAGCCTGCGGGATGCATCCTCTCGCACGGTTTTTGCTCGACTAGCCTGCGGGATGCATCCTCTCGCACGTGTTTTTGCTCGACTAGCCTGCGAGACGCATCCTCTCGCACGTGTTTTTACTCGACTAGCCTGCGGGATGCATCCTCTCGCACGTGTTTTTGCTCGACTAGCCATGCGCATCCCAAAAAACCTGCGCATGCGCATCCCACAAAACCCTCACGTGTTTTTACTCGACTAGCCTGCGGGATGCATCCTCTCGCACGTGTTTTTACTCGACTAGCCTGCGGGATGCATCCTCTCGCACGTGTTTTTACTCGACTACCCTGCAGGATGCATCCTCTCGCACGTGTTTTTACTCGACTACCCTGCGGGATGCATCCTCTCGCACGTGTTTTTGCTCGACTAGCCATGCGCATCCCAAAAAACCTGCGCAATGCGCATCCCACAAAACCTGCGCATGCGCATCCCACAAAACCTCGCACGTGTTTTTACTCGACTAGCCTGCGGGATGCATCCTCTCGCACGTGTTTTTGCTCGACTAGGCATGCGCATCCCAAAAACCTGCGCATGCGCATCCCAAAAAACCTGCGCATGCGCATCCCACAAAACCTGCGCATGCGCATCCCACAAAACCTCGCACGTGTTTTTACTCGACTAGCCTGCGGGATGCATCCTCTCGCACGTGTTTTTACTCGACTAGCCTGCGGGATGCATCCTCTCGCACGTGTTTTTACTCGACTAGCCTGCGGGATGCATCCTCTCGCACGTGTTTTTGCTCGACTAGCCTGCGGGATGCATCCTCTCGCACGTGTTTTTGCTCGACTAGCCTGCGGGACGCATCCTCTCGCACGTGTTTTTGCTCGACTAGCCTGCGGGATGCATCCTCTCGCACGTGTTTATGCTCGACTAGCCTGCGGGACGCATCCTCCCGCACGTGTTTTTACTCGACTAGCCTGCGGGATACATCCTCTCGCACGTGTTTTTTACTCGACTAGCCTGCGGGATGCATCCTCTCGCACGTGTTTTTACTCGACTAGCCTTCGGGATGCATCCTCTCGCACGTGTTTTTGCTCGACTAGCCTGCGGGATGCATCCTCTCGCACGTGTTTTTGCTCGACTAGCCTGCGGGACGCATCCTCTCGCACGTGTTTTTACTCGACTAGCCTGCGGGATGCATCCTCTCGCACGTGTTTTTACTCGACTAGCCTTCGGGATTCATCCTCTCGCACGTGTTTTTACTCGACTAGCCTGCGGGATGCATCCTCTCGCACGTGTTTTTACTCGACTAGCCTGCGGGATGCATCCTCCCGCACGTGTTTTTACTCGACTAGCCTGCGGGATACATCCTCTCGCACGTGTTTTTGCTCGACTAGCCTGCGGGATGCATCCTCTCGCACGTGTTTTTGCTCGACTAGCCTGCGGGATGCATCCTCTCGCACGTGTTTATGCTCGACTAGCCTGCGGGACGCATCCTCCCGCACGTGTTTTTACTCGACTAGCCTGCGGGATACATCCTCTCGCACGTGTTTTTACTCGACTAGCCTGCGGGATGCATCCTCTCGCACGTGTTTTTACTCGACTAGCCTTCGGGATTCATCCTCTCGCACGTGTTTTTACTCGACTAGCCTGCGGGATGCATCCTCTCGCACGTGTTTTTGCTCGACTAGCCTGCGGGATGCATCCTCTCGCACGTGTTTTTACTCGACTAGCCTGCGGGATGCATCCTCCCGCACGTGTTTTTACTCGACTAGCCTGCGGGATACATCCTCTCGCACGTGTTTTTGCTCGACTAGCCTGCGGGATGCATCCTCTCGCACGTGTTTTTGCTCGACTAGCCTGCGGGATGCATCCTCTCGCACGTGTTTTTGCTCGACTAGCCTGCGGGACGCATCCTCTCGCACGTGTTTTTACTCGACTAGCCTGCGGGATGCATCCTCTCGCACGTGTTTTTACTCGACTAGCCTGCGGGATGCATCCACTCGCACGTGTTTTTACTCGACTACCCTGCGGGATGCATGCTCTCGCACGTGTTTTTGCTCGACTAGCCATGCGCATCCCAAAAAACCTGCGCATGCGCATCCCACAAAACCTGCGCATGCGCATCCCACAAAACCTCGCACGTGTTTTTACTCGACTAGCCTGCGGGATGCATCCTCTCGCACGTGTTTTTACTCGACTAGCCTGCAGGATGCATCCTCTCGCACGTGTTTTTACTCGACTAGCCTGCGGGATGCATCCCCTCGCACGTGTTTTTGCTCGACTAGCCATGCGCATCCCAAAAAACCTGCGCATGCGCATTCCAAAAAACCTGCGCATGCGCATCCCACAAAACCTGCGCATGCGCATCCCACAAAACCTCGCACGTGTTTTTACTCGACTAGCCTGCGGGATGCATCCTCTCGCACGTGTTTTTACTCGACTAGCCTGCGGGATGCATCCTCTCGCACGTGTTTTTACTCGACTAGCCTGCGGGATGCATCCTCTCGCACGTGTTTTTGCTCGACTAGCCTGCGGGATGCATCCTCTCGCACGTGTTTTTACTCGACTAGGCATGCGCATCCCAAAAAATCTGCGCATGCGCATCCCACAAAACCTGCGCATGCGCATCCCACAAAACCTCGCACGTGTTTTTACTCGACTAGCCTGCGGGACGCATCCTCCCGCACGTGTTTTTACTCGACTAGCCTGCGGGATACATCCTCTCGCACGTGTTTTTACTCGACTAGCCTGCGGGATGCATCCTCTCGCACGTGTTTTTACTCGACTAGCCTTCGGGATTCATCCTCTCGCACGTGTTTTTACTCGACTAGCCTGCGGGATGCATCCTCTCGCACGTGTTTTTGCTCGACTAGCCTGCGGGATGCATCCTCTCGCACGTGTTTTTACTCGACTAGCCTGCGGGATGCATCCTCCCGCACGTGTTTTTACTCGACTAGCCTGCGGGATACATCCTCTCGCACGTGTTTTTGCTCGACTAGCCTGCGGGATGCATCCTCTCGCACGTGTTTTTGCTCGACTAGCCTGCGGGATGCATCCTCTCGCACGTGTTTTTGCTCGACTAGCCTGCGGGACGCATCCTCTCGCACGTGTTTTTACTCGACTAGCCTGCGGGATGCATCCTCTCGCACGTGTTTTTACTCGACTAGCCTGCGGGATGCATCCACTCGCACGTGTTTTTACTCGACTACCCTGCGGGATGCATGCTCTCGCACGTGTTTTTGCTCGACTAGCCATGCGCATCCCAAAAAACCTGCGCATGCGCATCCCACAAAACCTGCGCATGCGCATCCCACAAAACCTCGCACGTGTTTTTACTCGACTAGCCTGCGGGATGCATCCTCTCGCACGTGTTTTTACTCGACTAGCCTGCAGGATGCATCCTCTCGCACGTGTTTTTACTCGACTAGCCTGCGGGATGCATCCCCTCGCACGTGTTTTTGCTCGACTAGCCATGCGCATCCCAAAAAACCTGCGCATGCGCATTCCAAAAAACCTGCGCATGCGCATCCCACAAAACCTGCGCATGCGCATCCCACAAAACCTCGCACGTGTTTTTACTCGACTAGCCTGCGGGATGCATCCTCTCGCACGTGTTTTTACTCGACTAGCCTGCGGGATGCATCCTCTCGCACGTGTTTTTACTCGACTAGCCTGCGGGATGCATCCTCTCGCACGTGTTTTTGCTCGACTAGCCTGCGGGATGCATCCTCTCGCACGTGTTTTTACTCGACTAGGCATGCGCATCCCAAAAAATCTGCGCATGCGCATCCCACAAAACCTGCGCATGCGCATCCCACAAAACCTCGCACGTGTTTTTACTCGACTAGCCTGCGGGATGCATCCTCTCGCACGTGTTTTTACTCGACTAGCCTGCGGGATGCATCCTCTCGCACGTGTTTTTGCTCGACTAGCCATGCGCATCCCAAAAAACCTGCGCATGCGCATCCCACAAAACACTGCGCATGCGCATCCCACAAAACCTCGCACGTGTTTTTACTCGGCTAGCCTGCGGGATGCATCGTCTCGCACGTGTTTTTGCTCGACTAGCCTGCGGGATGCATCCTCTCGCACGTGTTTTTGCTCGACTAGCCATGCGCATCCCACAAAACCTGCGCATGCGCATCCCACAAAACCTCGCACGTGTTTTTACTCGACTAGCCTGCGGGATGCATCCTCTCGCACGTGTTTTTGCTCGACTAGCCTGCGGGATGCATCCTCTCGCACGTGTTTTTGCTCGACTAGCCATGCGCATCCCAAAAACCAGCGCATGCGCATCCCACAAAACCTGCGCATGCGCATCCCACAAAACCTCGCACGTGTTTTTACTCGACTAGCCTGCGGGTTGCATCCTCTCGCACGTGTTTTTACTCGACTAGCCTGCGGGATGCATCCTCTCGCACGTGTTTTTACTCGACTAGCCTGCGGGATGCATCCTCTCGCACGTGTTTTTACTCGACTAGCCTGCGGGATGCATCCTCTCGCACGTGTTTTTCCTCGACTAGCCATGCGCATCCCAAAAAACCTGCGCATGCGCACCCCACAAAACCTCGCACGTGTTTTTACTCGACTAGCCTGCGGGATGCATCCTCTCGCACGTGTTTTTGCTCGACTAGCCTGCAGGATGCATCCTCTCGCACGTGTTTTTTCCTCGACTAGCCATGCGCGACCCAAAAAACCTGCGCATGCGCATCCCAAAAAACCTGCGCATGCGCATCCCACAAAACCTCGCACGTGTTTTTACTCGACTAGCCTGCGGGTTGCATCCTCTCGCACGTGTTTTTACTCGACTAGCCTGCGGGATGCATCCTCTCGCACGTGTTTTTACTCGACTAGCCTGCGTGATACATCCTCTCGCACGTGTTTTTGCTCGACTAGCCTGCGGGATGCATCCTCTCGCACGTGTTTTTGCTCGACTAGCCTGCGGGACGCATCCTCTCGCACGTGTTTTTTACTCGACTAGCCTGCGGGATGCATCCTCTCGCACGTGTTTTTACTCGACTAGCCTTCGGGATTCATCCTCTCGCACGTGTTTTTACTCGACTAGCCTGCGGGATGCATCCTCTCGCACGTGTTTTTACTCGACTAGCCTGCGGGATGCATCCTCCCGCACGTGTTTGTACTCGACTAGCCTGCGGGATACATCCTCTCGCACGTGTTTTTGCTCGACTAGCCTGCGGGATGCATCCTCTCGCACGTGTTTTTGCTCGACTAGCCTGCGGGATGCATCCTCTCGCACGTGTTTATGCTCGACTAGCCTGCGGGACGCATCCTCCCGCACGTGTTTTTACTCGACTAGCCTGCGGGATACATCCTCTCGCACGTGTTTTTACTCGACTAGCCTGCGGGATACATCCTCTCGCACGTGTTTTTGCTCGACTAGCCTGCGGGATGCATCCTCTCGCACGTGTTTTTGCTCGACTAGCCTGCGGGATGCATCCTCTCGCACGTGTTTTTGCTCGACTAGCCTGCGGGACGCATCCTCTCGCACGTGTTTTTACTCGACTAGCCTGCGGGATGCATCCTCTCGCACGTGTTTTTACTCGACTAGCCTGCGGGATGCATCCTCTCGCACGTGTTTTTACTCGACTACCCTGCGGGATGCATGCTCTCGCACGTATTTTTGCTCGACTAGCCATGCGCATCCCAAAAAACCTGCGCATGCGCATCCCACAAAACCTGCGCATGCGCATCCCACAAAACCTCGCACGTGTTTTTTCTCGACTAGCCTGCGGGATGCATCCTCCCGCACGTGTTTTTACTCGACTAGCCTGCGGGATGCATCCTCTCGCACGTGTTTTTGCTCGACTAGCCATGCGCATCCCAAAAAACCTGCGCATGCGCATCCCACAAAACCTCGCACGTGTTTTTACTCGACTAGCCTGCGGGTTGCATCCTCTCGCACGTGTTTTTACTCGACTAGCCTGCGGGATGCATCCTCTCGCACGTGTTTTTACTCGACTAGCCTGCGTGATACATCCTCTCGCACGTGTTTTTGCTCGACTAGCCTGCGGGATGCATCCTCTCGCACGTGTTTTTGCTCGACTAGCCTGCGGGACGCATCCTCTCGCACGTGTTTTTACTCGACTAGCCTGCGGGATGCATCCTCTCGCACGTGTTTTTACTCGACTAGCCTTCGGGATTCATCCTCTCGCACGTGTTTTTACTCGACTAGCCTGCGGGATGCATCCTCTCGCACGTGTTTTTACTCGACTAGCCTGCGGGATGCATCCTCCCGCACGTGTTTGTACTCGACTAGCCTGCGGGATGCATCCTCTCGCACGTGTTTTTGCTCGACTAGCCTGCGGGATGCATCCTCTCGCACGTGTTTTTACTCGACTAGCCTGCGGGATGCATCCTCCCGCACGTGTTTTTACTCGACTAGCCTGCGGGATACATCCTCTCGCACGTGTTTTTGCTCGACTAGCCTGCGGGATGCATCCTCTCGCACGTGTTTTTGCTCGACTAGCCTGCGGGATGCATCCTCTCGCACGTGTTTTTGCTCGACTAGCCTGCGGGACGCATCCTCTTCGCACGTGTTTTTACTCGACTAGCCTGCGGGATGCATCCTCTCGCACGTGTTTTTACTCGACTAGCCTGCGGGATGCATCCTCTCGCACGTGTTTTTACTCGACTACCCTGCGGATGCATCCTCTCGCACGTGTTTTTACTCGACTACCCTGCGGGATGCATCCTCTCGCACGTGTTTTTGCTCGACTAGCCATGCGCATCCCAAAAAACCTGCGCATGCGCATCCCACAAAACCTCGCACGTGTTTTTACTCGACTAGCCTGCGGGTTGCATCCTCTCGCACGTGTTTTTACTCGACTAGCCTGCGGGATGCATCCTCTCGCACGTGTTTTTACTCGACTAGCCTGCGTGATACATCCTCTCGCACGTGTTTTTGCTCGACTAGCCTGCGGGATGCATCCTCTCGCACGTGTTTTTGCTCGACTAGCCTGCGGGACGCATCCTCTCGCACGTGTTTTTACTCGACTAGCCTGCGGGATGCATCCTCTCGCACGTGTTTTTACTCGACTAGCCTTCGGGATTCATCCTCTCGCACGTGTTTTTACTCGACTAGCCTGCGGGATGCATCCTCTCGCACGTGTTTTTACTCGACTAGCCTGCGGGATGCATCCTCCCGCACGTGTTTGTACTCGACTAGCCTGCGGGATACATCCTCTCGCACGTGTTTTTTGCTCGACTAGCCTGCGGGATGCATCCTCTCGCACGTGTTTTTGCTCGACTAGCCTGCGGGATGCATCCTCTCGCACGTGTTTATGCTCGACTAGCCTGCGGGACGCATCCTCCCGCACGTGTTTTTACTCGACTAGCCTGCGGGATACATCCTCTCGCACGTGTTTTTACTCGACTAGCCTGCGGGATACATCCTCTCGCACGTGTTTTTGCTCGACTAGCCTGCGGGATGCATCCTCTCGCACGTGTTTTTGCTCGACTAGCCTGCGGGATGCATCCTCTCGCACGTGTTTTTGCTCGACTAGCCTGCGGGACGCATCCTCTCGCACGTGTTTTTACTCGACTAGCCTGCGGGATGCATCCTCTCGCACGTGTTTTTACTCGACTAGCCTGCGGGATGCATCCTCTCGCACGTGTTTTTATTCGACTACCCTGCGGGATGCAGGCTCTCGCACGTGTTTTTGCTCGACTAGCCATGCGCATCCCAAAAAACCTGCGCATGCGCATCCCACAAAACCTGCGCATGCGCATCCCACAAAACCTCGCACGTGTTTTTACTCGACTAGCCTGCGCGATGCATCCTCTCGCACGTGTTTTTACTCGACTAGCCTGCAGGATGCATCCTCTCGCACGTGTTTTTACTCGACTAGCCTGCGGGATGCATCCTCTCGCACGTGTTTTTGCTCGACTAGCCATGCGCATCCCAAAAAACCTGCGCATGCGCATCCCACAAAACCTGCGCATGCGCATCCCACAAAACCTCGCACGTGTTTTTACTCGACTAGCCTGCGGGATGCATCCTCTCGCACGTGTTTTTACTCGACTAGCCTGCGGGATGCATCCTCTCGCACGTGTTTTTACTCGACTAGCCTGCGGGATGCATCCTCTCGCACGTGTTTTTGCTCGACTAGGCATGCGCATCCCAAAAAACCTGCGCATGCGCATCCCAAAAAACCTGCGCATGCGCATCCCACAAAACCTGCGCATGCGCATCCCACAAAACCTCGCACGTGTTTTTACTCGACTAGCCTGCGGGATGCATCCTCCCGCACGTGTTTTTACTCGACTAGCCTGCGGGATGCATCCTCTCGCACGTGTTTTTACTCGACTAGCCTGCGGTATGCACCCTCTCGCACGTGTTTTTACTCGACTAGCCTGCGGGATGCATCCTCTCGCACGTGTTTTTCCTCGACTAGCCATGCGCATCCCAAAAAACCTGCGCATGCGCATCCCAAAAAACCTGCGCATGCGCATCCCACAAAACCTCGCACGTGTTTTTACTCGACTAGCCTGCGGGATGCATCCTCTCGCACGTGTTTTTACTCGACTAGCCTGCGGGATGCATCCTCTCGCACGTGTTTTTGCTCGACTAGCCTGCGGGATGCATCCTCTCGCACGTGTTTTTGCTCGACTAGGCATGCGCATCCCAAAAAACCTGCGCATGCGCATCCCAAAAAACCTGCGCATGCGCATCCCACAAAACCTCGCACGTGTTTTTACTCGACTAGCCTGCGGGATGCATCCTGCCGCACGTGTTTTTACTCGACTAGCCTGCGGGATGCATCCTCTCGCACGTGTTTTTACTCGACTAGCCTGCGGGATGCATCCTCTCGTACGTGTTTTTACTCGACTACCCTGCGGGATGCATCCTCTCGCACGTGTTTTTGCTCGACTAGCCATGCGCATCCCAAAAAACCTTCGCATGCGCATCCCACAAAACCTGCGCATGCGCATCCCACAAAACCTCGCACGTGTTTTTGCTCGACTAGCCTGCGGGATGCATCCTCTCGCACGTGTTTATGCTCGACTAGCCTGCGGGACGCATCCTCCCGCACGTGTTTTTACTCGACTAGCCTGCGGGATACATCCTCTCGCACGTGTTTTTACTCGACTAGCCTGCGGGATGCATCCTCTCGCACGTGTTTTTGCTCGACTAGCCTGCGGGATGCATCCTCTCGCACGTGTTTTTGCTCGACTAGCCTGCGGGATGCATCCTCTCGCACGTGTTTATGCTCGACTAGCCTGCGGGACGCATCCTCCCGCACGTGTTTTTACTCGACTAGCCTGCGGGATACATCCTCTCGCACGTGTTTTTACTCGACTAGCCTGCGGGATGCATCCTCTCGCACGTGTTTTTACTCGACTAGCCTTCGGGATTCATCCTCTCGCACGTGTTTTTACTCGACTAGCCTGCGGGATGCATCCTCTCGCACGTGTTTTTGCTCGACTAGCCTGCGGGATGCATCCTCTCGCACGTGTTTTTACTCGACTAGCCTGCGGGATGCATCCTCCCGCACGTGTTTTTACTCGACTAGCCTGCGGGATGCATCCTCTCGCACGTGTTTTTGCTCGACTAGCCTGCGGGATGCATCCTCTCGCACGTGTTTTTGCTCGACTAGCCATGCGCATCCCAAAAAACGTGCGCATGCGCATCCCACAAAACCTCGCACGTGTTTTTTCTCGACTAGCCTGCGGGATGCATCCTCCCGCACGTGTTTTTGCTCGACTAGCCTGCGGGATGCATCCTCTCGCACGTGTTTTTGCTCGACTAGCCATGCGCATCCCAAAAAACCTGCGCATGCGCATCCCACAAAACCTGCGCATGCGCATCCCACAAAACCTCGCACGTGTTTTTACTCGACTAGCCTGCGGGTTGCATCCTCTCGCACGTGTTTTTACTCGAGTAGCCTGCGGGATGCATCCTCTCGCACGTGTTTTTACTCGACTAGCCTGCGGGATGCATCCTCTCGCACGTGTTTTTGCTGGACTAGCCTGCGGGATGCATCCTCTCGCACGTGTTTTGGCTCGACTAGCCATGCGCATCCCAAAAAACCTGCGCATGCGCATTCCACAAAACCTGCGCATGCGCATCCCACAAAACCTCGCACGTGTTTTTACTCGACTAGCCTGCGGGATGCATCCTCTCGCACGTGTTTTTACTCGACTAGCCTGCGGGATGCATCCTCTCGCACGTGTTTTTACTCGACTAGCCTGCGGGATGCATCCTCTCGCACGTGTTTTTACTCGACTAGCCTGCGGGATGCATCCTCTCGCACGTGTTTTTGCTCGACTAGCCATGCGCATCCCAAAAAACCTGCGTATGCGCATCCCACAAAACCTGCGCATGCGCATCCCACAAAACCTCGCACGTGTTTTTACTCGACTAGCCTGCGGGATGCATCCTCTCGCACGTGTTTTTACTCGACTAGCCTGCGGGATGCATCCTCTCGCACGTGTTTTTACTCGACTACCCTGCGGGATGCATGCTCTCGCACGTGTTTTTGCTCGACTAGCCATGCGCATCCCAAAAAACCTGCGCATGCGCATCCCACAAAACCTCGCACGTGTTTTTACTCGACTAGCCTGCGGGATGCATCCTCTCGCACGTGTTTTTACTCGACTAGCCTGCAGGATGCATCCTCTCGCACGTGTTTTTACTCGACTAGCCTGCGGGATGCATCCTCTCGCACGTGTTTTTGCTCGACTAGCCATGCGCATCCCAAAAAACCTGCGCATGAGCATCCCAAAAAACCTGCGCATGCGCATCCCACAAAACCTGCGCATGCGCATCCCACAAAACCTCGCACGTGTTTTTACTCGACTAGCCTGCGGGATGCATCCTCTCGCACGTGTTTTTACTCGACTAACCTGCGGGATGCATCCTCTCGCACGTGTTTTTACTCGACTAGCCTGCGGGATGCATCCTCTCGCACGTGTTTTTGCTCGACTAGCCTGCGGGATGCATCCTCTCGCACGTGTTTTTGCTCGACTAGGCATGCGCATCCCAAAAAACCTGCGCATGCGCATCCCAAAAAACCTGCGCATGCGCATCCCACAAAACCTGCGCATGCGCATCCCACAAAACCTCGCACGTGTTTTTACTCGACTAGCCTGCGGGATGCATCCTCCCGCACGTGTTTTTACTCGACTAGCCTGCGGGATGCATCCTCTCGCACGTGTTTTTACTCGACTAGCCTGCGGGATGCATCCTCTCGCACGTGTTTTTACTCGACTAGCCTGCGGGATGCATCCTCTCGCACGTGTTTTTCCTCGACTAGCCATGCGCATCCCAAAAAACCTGCGCATGCGCATCCCAAAAAACCTGCGCATGCGCATCCCACAAAACCTCGCACGTGTTTTTACTCGACTAGCCTGCGGGATGCATCCTCTCGCACGTGTTTTTACTCGACTAGCCTGCGGGATGCATCCTCTCGCACGTGTTTTTGCTCGACTAGCCTGCGGGATGCATCCTCTCGCACGTGTTTTTGCTCGACTAGGCATGCGCATCCCAAAAAACCTGCGCATGCGCATCCCAAAAAACCTGCGCATGCGCAACCCACAAAACCTGCGCATGCGCATCCCACAAAACCTCGCACGTGTTTTTACTCGACTAGCCTGCGGGATGCATCCTCCCGCACGTGTTTTTACTCGACTAGCCTGCGGGATGCATCCTATCGCACGTGTTTTTACTCGACTAGCCTGCGGGATGCATCCTCTCGTACGTGTTTTTACTCGACTACCCTGCGGGATGCATCCTCTCGCACGTGTTTTTGCTCGACTAGCCATGCGCATCCCAAAAAACCTTCGCATGCGCATCCCACAAAACCTGCGCATGCGCATCCCACAAAACCTCGCACGTGTTTTTACTCGACTAGCCTGCGGGATGCATCCTCTCGCACGTGTTTTTGCTCGACTAGCCTGCGGGATGCATCCTCTCGCACGTGTTTTTGCTCGACTAGCCATGCGCATCCCAAAAAACCTGCGCATGCGCATCCCACAAAACCTCGCACGTGTTTTTACTCGACTAGCCAGCGGGATGCATCCTCTCGCACGTGTTTTTGCTCGACTAGCCTGCGGGATGCATCCTCTCGCACGTGTTTTTGCTCGACTAGCCATGCGCATCCCAAAAAACCTGCGCATGCGCATCCCACAAAACCTGCGCATGCGCATCCCACAAAACCTCGCACGTGTTTTTACTCGACTAGCCTGCGGGTTGCATCCTCTCGCACGTGTTTTTACTCGACTAGCCTGCGGGATGCATCCTCTCGCACGTGTTTTTACTCGACTAGCCTGCGGGATGCATCCTCTCGCACGTGTTTTTACTCGACTAGCCTGCAGGATGCATCATCCCGCACGTGTTTTTCCTCGACTAGCCTGCAGGATGCATCCTCTCGCACGTGTTTTTCCTCGACTAGCCATGCGCATCCCAAAAAACCTGCGCATGCTCATCCCAAAAAACCTGCGCATGCGCATCCCACAAAACCTCGCACGTGTTTTTACTCGACTAGCCTGCGGGATGCATCCTCTCGCACGTGTTTTTGCTCGACTAGCCTGCGGGATGCATCCTCTCGCACGTGTTTTTGCTCGACTAGCCATGCGCATCCCAAAAAGCCTGCGCATGCGCATCCCACAAAACCTGCGCATGCGCATCCCACAAAACCTCGCACGTGTTTTTTCTCGACTAGCCTGCGGGATGCATCCTCCCGCACGTGTTTTTGCTCGACTAGCCTGCGGGATGCATCCTCTCGCACGTGTTTTTGCTCGACTAGCCATGCGCATCCCAAAAAACCTGCGCATGCGCATCCCACAAAACCTCGCACGTGTTTTTTCTCGACTAGCCTGCGGGATGCATCCTCCCGCACGTGTTTTTGCTCGACTAGCCTGCGGGATGCATCCTCTCGCACGTGTTTTTGCTCGACTAGCCATGCGCATCCCAAAAAACCTGCGCATGCGCATCCCACAAAACCTGCGCATGCGCATCCCACAAAACCTCGCACGTGTTTTTACTCGACTAGCCTGCGGGTTGCATCCTCTCGCACGTGTTTTTACTCGACTAGCCTGCGGGATGCATCCTCTCGCACGTGTTTTTACTCGACTAGCCTGCGGGATGCATCCTCTCGCACGTGTTTTTGCTGGACTAGCCTGCGGGATGCATCCTCTCGCACGTGTTTTTGCTCGACTAGCCATGCGCATCCCAAAAAACCTGCGCATGCGCATTCCACAAAACCTGCGCATGCGCATCCCACAAAACCTCGCACGTGTTTTTACTCGACTAGCCTGCGGGATGCATCCTCTCGCACGTGTTTTTACTCGACTAGCCTGCGGGATGCATCCTCTCGCACGTGTTTTTACTCGACTAGCCTGCGGGATGCATCCTCTCGCACGTGTTTTTGCTCGACTAGCCATGCGCATCCCAAAAAACCTGCGCATGCGCATCCCACAAAACCTGCGCATGCGCATCCCACAAAACCTCGCACGTGTTTTTACTCGACTAGCCTGCGGGATGCATCCTCTCGCACGTGTTTTTACTCGACTAGCCTGCGGGATGCATCCTCTCGCACGTGTTTTTACTCGACTACCCTGCGGGATGCATGCTCTCGCACGTGTTTTTGCTCGACTAGCCATGCGCATCCCAAAAAACCTGCGCATGCGCATCCCACAAAACCTCGCACGTGTTTTTACTCGACTAGCCTGCGGGATGCATCCTCTCGCACGTGTTTTTACTCGACTAGCCTGCAGGATGCATCCTCTCGCACGTGTTTTTACTCGACTAGCCTGCGGGATGCATCCTCTCGCACGTGTTTTTGCTCGACTAGCCATGCGCATCCCAAAAAACCTGCGCATGCGCATCCCAAAAAACCTGCGCATGCGCATCCCACAAAACCTGCGCATGCGCATCCCACAAAACCTCGCACGTGTTTTTACTCGACTAGCCTGCGGGATGCATCCTCTCGCACGTGTTTTTACTCGACTAACCTGCGGGATGCATCCTCTCGCACGTGTTTTTACTCGACTAGCCTGCGGGATGCATCCTCTCGCACGTGTTTTTGCTCGACTAGCCTGCGGGATGCATCCTCTCGCACGTGTTTTTGCTCGACTAGGCATGCGCATCCCAAAAAACCTGCGCATGCGCATCCCAAAAAACCTGCGCATGCGCATCCCACAAAACCTGCGCATGCGCATCCCACAAAACCTCGCACGTGTTTTTACTCGACTAGCCTGCGGGATGCATCCTCCCGCACGTGTTTTTACTCGACTAGCCTGCGGGATGCATCCTCTCGCACGTGTTTTTACTCGACTAGCCTGCGGGATGCATCCTCTCGCACGTGTTTTTACTCGACTAGCCTGCGGGATGCATCCTCTCGCACGTGTTTTTCCTCGACTAGCCATGCGCATCCCAAAAAACCTGCGCATGCGCATCCCAAAAAACCTGCGCATGCGCATCCCACAAAACCTCGCACGTGTTTTTACTCGACTAGCCTGCGGGATGCATCCTCTCGCACGTGTTTTTACTCGACTAGCCTGCGGGATGCATCCTCTCGCACGTGTTTTTGCTCGACTAGCCTGCGGGATGCATCCTCTCGCACGTGTTTTTGCTCGACTAGGCATGCGCATCCCAAAAAACCTGCGCATGCGCATCCCAAAAAACCTGCGCATGCGCATCCCACAAAACCTGCGCATGCGCATCCCACAAAACCTCGCACGTGTTTTTACTCGACTAGCCTGCGGGATGCATCCTCCCGCACGTGTTTTTACTCGACTAGCCTGCGGGATGCATCCTATCGCACGTGTTTTTACTCGACTAGCCTGCGGGATGCATCCTCTCGTACGTGTTTTTACTCGACTACCCTGCGGGATGCATCCTCTCGCACGTGTTTTTGCTCGACTAGCCATGCGCATCCCAAAAAACCTTCGCATGCGCATCCCACAAAACCTGCGCATGCGCATCCCACAAAACCTCGCACGTGTTTTTACTCGACTAGCCTGCGGGATGCATCCTCTCGCACGTGTTTTTGCTCGACTAGCCTGCGGGATGCATCCTCTCGCACGTGTTTTTGCTCGACTAGCCATGCGCATCCCAAAAAACCTGCGCATGCGCATCCCACAAAACCTGCGCATGCGCATCCCACAAAACCTGCGCATGCGCATCCCACAAAACCTCGCACGTGTTTTTACTCGACTAGCCAGCGGGATGCATCCTCTCGCACGTGTTTTTGCTCGACTAGCCTGCGGGACGCATCCTCTCGCACGTGTTTTTGCTCGACTAGCCATGCGCATCCCAAAAAACCTGCGCATGCGCATCCCACAAAACCTGCGCATGCGCATCCCACAAAACCTCGCACGTGTTTTTACTCGACTAGCCTGCGGGATGCATCCTCTCGCACGTGTTTTTACTCGACTAGCCTGCAGGATGCATCCTCTCGCACGTGTTTTTACTCGACTAGCCTGCGGGATGCATCCTCTCGCACGTGTTTTTGCTCGACTAGCCATGCGCATCCCAAAAAACCTGCGCATGCGCATCCCACAAAACCTGCGCATGCGCATCCCACAAAACCTCGCACGTGTTTTTACTCGACTAGCCTGCGGGATGCATCCTCTCGCACGTGTTTTTACTCGACTAGCCTGCGGGATGCATCCTCTCGCACGTGTTTTTACTCGACTAGCCTGCGGGATGCATCCTCTCGCACGTGTTTTTGCTCGACTAGGCATGCGCATCCCAAAAAACCTGCGCATGCGCATCCCAAAAAACCTGCGCATGCGCATCCCACAAAACCTGCGCATGCGCATCCCACAAAACCTCGCACGTGTTTTTACTCGACTAGCCTGCGGGATGCATCCTCCCGCACGTGTTTTTACTCGACTAGCCTGCGGGATGCATCCTCTCGCACGTGTTTTTACTCGACTAGCCTGCGGTATGCACCCTCTCGCACGTGTTTTTACTCGACTAGCCTGCGGGATGCATCCTCTCGCACGTGTTTTTCCTCGACTAGCCATGCGCATCCCAAAAAACCTGCGCATGCGCATCCCAAAAAACCTGCGCATGCGCATCCCACAAAACCTCGCACGTGTTTTTACTCGACTAGCCTGCGGGATGCATCCTCTCGCACGTGTTTTTACTCGACTAGCCTGCGGGATGCATCCTCTCGCACGTGTTTTTGCTCGACTAGCCTGCGGGATGCATCCTCTCGCACGTGTTTTTGCTCGACTAGGCATGCGCATCCCAAAAAACCTGCGCATGCGCATCCCAAAAAACCTGCGCATGCGCATCCCACAAAACCTCGCACGTGTTTTTACTCGACTAGCCTGCGGGATGCATCCTGCCGCACGTGTTTTTACTCGACTAGCCTGCGGGATGCATCCTCTCGCACGTGTTTTTACTCGACTAGCCTGCGGGATGCATCCTCTCGTACGTGTTTTTACTCGACTACCCTGCGGGATGCATCCTCTCGCACGTGTTTTTGCTCGACTAGCCATGCGCATCCCAAAAAACCTTCGCATGCGCATCCCACAAAACCTGCGCATGCGCATCCCACAAAACCTCGCACGTGTTTTTGCTCGACTAGCCTGCGGGATGCATCCTCTCGCACGTGTTTATGCTCGACTAGCCTGCGGGACGCATCCTCCCGCACGTGTTTTTACTCGACTAGCCTGCGGGATACATCCTCTCGCACGTGTTTTTACTCGACTAGCCTGCGGGATGCATCCTCTCGCACGTGTTTTTGCTCGACTAGCCTGCGGGATGCATCCTCTCGCACGTGTTTTTGCTCGACTAGCCTGCGGGATGCATCCTCTCGCACGTGTTTATGCTCGACTAGCCTGCGGGACGCATCCTCCCGCACGTGTTTTTACTCGACTAGCCTGCGGGATACATCCTCTCGCACGTGTTTTTACTCGACTAGCCTGCGGGATGCATCCTCTCGCACGTGTTTTTACTCGACTAGCCTTCGGGATTCATCCTCTCGCACGTGTTTTTACTCGACTAGCCTGCGGGATGCATCCTCTCGCACGTGTTTTTGCTCGACTAGCCTGCGGGATGCATCCTCTCGCACGTGTTTTTACTCGACTAGCCTGCGGGATGCATCCTCCCGCACGTGTTTTTACTCGACTAGCCTGCGGGATACATCCTCTCGCACGTGTTTTTGCTCGACTAGCCTGCGGGATGCATCCTCTCGCACGTGTTTATGCTCGACTAGCCTGCGGGACGCATCCTCCCGCACGTGTTTTTACTCGACTAGCCTGCGGGATACATCCTCTCGCACGTGTTTTTACTCGACTAGCCTGCGGGATGCATCCTCTCGCACGTGTTTTTGCTCGACTAGCCTGCGGGATGCATCCTCTCGCACGTGTTTTTGCTCGACTAGCCTGCGGGATGCATCCTCTCGCACGTGTTTATGCTCGACTAGCCTGCGGGACGCATCCTCCCGCACGTGTTTTTACTCGACTAGCCTGCGGGATACATCCTCTCGCACGTGTTTTTACTCGACTAGCCTGCGGGATGCATCCTCTCGCACGTGTTTTTACTCGACTAGCCTGCGGGATGCATCCTCTCGCACGTGTTTTTACTCGACTAGCCTGCGGGATGCATCCTCTCGCACGTGTTTTTACTCGACTACCCTGCGGGATGCATCCTCTCGCACGTGTTTTTGCTCGACTAGCCATGCGCATCCCAAAAAACCTGCGCATGCGCATCCCACAAAACCTGCGCATGCGCATCCCACAAAACCTCGCACGTGTTTTTACTCGGCTAGCCTGCGGGATGCATCGTCTCGCACGTGTTTTTGCTCGACTAGCCTGCGGGATGCATCCTCTCGCACGTGTTTTTGCTCGACTAGCCATGCGCATCCCAAAAAACCTGCGCATGCGCATCCCACAAAACCTCGCACGTGTTTTTACTCGACTAGCCTGCGGGATGCATCCTCTCGCACGTGTTTTTGCTCGACTAGCCTGCGGGATGCATCCTCTCGCACGTGTTTTTGCTCGACTAGCCTGCGGGATGCATCCTCTCGCACGTGTTTTTACTCGACTAGCCTGCGGGATGCATCCTCTCGCACGTGTTTTTACTCGACTAGCCTGCGGGATGCATCCTCTCGCACGTGTTTTTCCTCGACTAGCCATGCGCATCCCAAAAAACCTGCGCATGCGCATCCCAAAAAACCTGCGCATGCGCATCCCACAAAACCTCGCACGTGTTTTTACTCGACTAGCCTGCGGGATGCATCCTCTCGCACGTGTTTTTACTCGACTAGCCTGCGGGATGCATCCTCTCGCACGTGTTTTTGCTCGACTAGCCTGCGGGATGCATCCTCTCGCACGTGTTTTTGCTCGACTAGGCATGCGCATCCCAAAAAACCTGCGCATGCGCATCCCAAAAAACCTGCGCATGCGCATCCCACAAAACCTGCGCATGCGCATCCCACAAAACCTCGCACGTGTTTTTACTCGACTAGCCTGCGGGATGCATCCTCCCGCACGTGTTTTTACTCGACTAGCCTGCGGGATGCATCCTATCGCACGTGTTTTTACTCGACTAGCCTGCGGGATGCATCCTCTCGCACGTGTTTTTACTCGACTAGCCTGCGGGATGCATCCTCTCGCACGTGTTTTTACTCGACTAGCCTGCGGGATGCATCCTCTCGCACGTGTTTTTGCTCGACTAGCCTGCGGGATGCATCCTCTCGCACGTGTTTTTGCTCGACTAGGCATGCGCATCCCAAAAAACCTGCGCATGCGCATCCCAAAAAACCTGCGCATGCGCATCCCACAAAACCTGCGCATGCGCATCCCACAAAACCTCGCACGTGTTTTTACTCGACTAGCCTGCGGGATGCATCCTCCCGCACGTGTTTTTACTCGACTAGCCTGCGGGATGCATCCTATCGCACGTGTTTTTACTCGACTAGCCTGCGGGATGCATCCTCTCGTACGTGTTTTTACTCGACTACCCTGCGGGATGCATCCTCTCGCACGTGTTTTTGCTCGACTAGCCATGCGCATCCCAAAAAACCTTCGCATGCGCATCCCACAAAACCTGCGCATGCGCATCCCACAAAACCTCGCACGTGTTTTTACTCGACTAGCCTGCGGGATGCATCCTCTCGCACGTGTTTTTGCTCGACTAGCCTGCGGGATGCATCCTCTCGCACGTGTTTTTGCTCGACTAGCCATGCGCATCCCAAAAAACCTGCGCATGCGCATCCCACAAAACCTGCGCATGCGCATCCCACAAAACCTGCGCATGCGCATCCCACAAAACCTCGCACGTGTTTTTACTCGACTAGCCAGCGGGATGCATCCTCTCGCACGTGTTTTTGCTCGACTAGCCTGCGGGATGCATCCTCTCGCACGTGTTTTTGCTCGACTAGCCATGCGCATCCCAAAAAACCTGCGCATGCGCATCCCACAAAACCTGCGCATGCGCATCCCACAAAACCTCGCACGTGTTTTTACTCGACTAGCCTGCGGGATGCATCCTCTCGCACGTGTTTTTACTCGACTAGCCTGCAGGATGCATCCTCTCGCACGTGTTTTTACTCGACTAGCCTGCGGGATGCATCCTCTCGCACGTGTTTTTGCTCGACTAGCCATGCGCATCCCAAAAAACCTGCGCATGCGCATCCCACAAAACCTGCGCATGCGCATCCCACAAAACCTCGCACGTGTTTTTACTCGACTAGCCTGCGGGATGCATCCTCTCGCACGTGTTTTTACTCGACTAGCCTGCGGGATGCATCCTCTCGCACGTGTTTTTACTCGACTAGCCTGCGGGATGCATCCTCTCGCACGTGTTTTTGCTCGACTAGGCATGCGCATCCCAAAAAACCTGCGCATGCGCATCCCAAAAAACCTGCGCATGCGCATCCCACAAAACCTCGCACGTGTTTTTACTCGACTAGCCTGCGGGATGCATCCTCCCGCACGTGTTTTTACTCGACTAGCCTGCGGGATGCATCCTCTCGCACGTGTTTTTACTCGACTAGCCTGCGGTATGCACCCTCTCGCACGTGTTTTTACTCGACTAGCCTGCGGGATGCATCCTCTCGCACGTGTTTTTCCTCGACTAGCCATGCGCATCCCAAAAAACCTGCGCATGCGCATCCCAAAAAACCTGCGCATGCGCATCCCACAAAACCTCGCACGTGTTTTTACTCGACTAGCCTGCGGGATGCATCCTCTCGCACGTGTTTTTACTCGACTAGCCTGCGGGATGCATCCTCTCGCACGTGTTTTTGCTCGACTAGCCTGCGGGATGCATCCTCTCGCACGTGTTTTTGCTCGACTAGGCATGCGCATCCCAAAAAACCTGCGCATGCGCATCCCAAAAAACCTGCGCATGCGCATCCCACAAAACCTCGCACGTGTTTTTACTCGACTAGCCTGCGGGATGCATCCTGCCGCACGTGTTTTTACTCGACTAGCCTGCGGGATGCATCCTCTCGCACGTGTTTTTACTCGACTAGCCTGCGGGATGCATCCTCTCGTACGTGTTTTTACTCGACTACCCTGCGGGATGCATCCTCTCGCACGTGTTTTTGCTCGACTAGCCATGCGCATCCCAAAAAACCTTCGCATGCGCATCCCACAAAACCTGCGCATGCGCATCCCACAAAACCTCGCACGTGTTTTTGCTCGACTAGCCTGCGGGATGCATCCTCTCGCACGTGTTTATGCTCGACTAGCCTGCGGGACGCATCCTCCCGCACGTGTTTTTACTCGACTAGCCTGCGGGATACATCCTCTCGCACGTGTTTTTACTCGACTAGCCTGCGGGATGCATCCTCTCGCACGTGTTTTTGCTCGACTAGCCTGCGGGATGCATCCTCTCGCACGTGTTTTTGCTCGACTAGCCTGCGGGATGCATCCTCTCGCACGTGTTTATGCTCGACTAGCCTGCGGGACGCATCCTCCCGCACGTGTTTTTACTCGACTAGCCTGCGGGATACATCCTCTCGCACGTGTTTTTACTCGACTAGCCTGCGGGATGCATCCTCTCGCACGTGTTTTTACTCGACTAGCCTTCGGGATTCATCCTCTCGCACGTGTTTTTACTCGACTAGCCTGCGGGATGCATCCTCTCGCACGTGTTTTTGCTCGACTAGCCTGCGGGATGCATCCTCTCGCACGTGTTTTTACTCGACTAGCCTGCGGGATGCATCCTCCCGCACGTGTTTTTACTCGACTAGCCTGCGGGATACATCCTCTCGCACGTGTTTTTGCTCGACTAGCCTGCGGGATGCATCCTCTCGCACGTGTTTATGCTCGACTAGCCTGCGGGACGCATCCTCCCGCACGTGTTTTTACTCGACTAGCCTGCGGGATACATCCTCTCGCACGTGTTTTTACTCGACTAGCCTGCGGGATGCATCCTCTCGCACGTGTTTTTGCTCGACTAGCCTGCGGGATGCATCCTCTCGCACGTGTTTTTGCTCGACTAGCCTGCGGGATGCATCCTCTCGCACGTGTTTATGCTCGACTAGCCTGCGGGACGCATCCTCCCGCACGTGTTTTTACTCGACTAGCCTGCGGGATACATCCTCTCGCACGTGTTTTTACTCGACTAGCCTGCGGGATGCATCCTCTCGCACGTGTTTTTACTCGACTAGCCTGCGGGATGCATCCTCTCGCACGTGTTTTTACTCGACTAGCCTGCGGGATGCATCCTCTCGCACGTGTTTTTACTCGACTACCCTGCGGGATGCATCCTCTCGCACGTGTTTTTGCTCGACTAGCCATGCGCATCCCAAAAAACCTGCGCATGCGCATCCCACAAAACCTGCGCATGCGCATCCCACAAAACCTCGCACGTGTTTTTACTCGGCTAGCCTGCGGGATGCATCGTCTCGCACGTGTTTTTGCTCGACTAGCCTGCGGGATGCATCCTCTCGCACGTGTTTTTGCTCGACTAGCCATGCGCATCCCAAAAAACCTGCGCATGCGCATCCCACAAAACCTCGCACGTGTTTTTACTCGACTAGCCTGCGGGATGCATCCTCTCGCACGTGTTTTTTCTCGACTAGCCTGCGGGATGCATCCTCTCGCACGTGTTTTTACTCGACTTGCCTGCGGGATGCATCCTCTCGCACGTGTTTTTGCTCGACTAGCCATGCGCATCCCAAAAAACCAGCGCATGCGCATCCCACAAAACCTGCGCATGCGCATCCCACAAAACCTCGCACGTGTTTTTACTCGACTAGCCTGCGGGTTGCATCCTCTCGCACGTGTTTTTACTCGACTAGCCTGCGGGATGCATCCTCTCGCACGTGTTTTTACTCGGCTAGCCTGCGGGATGCATCGTCTCGCACGTGTTTTTGCTCGACTAGCCTGCGGGATGCATCCTCTCGCACGTGTTTTTGCTCGACTAGCCATGCGCATCCCAAAAAACCAGCGCATGCGCATCCCACAAAACCTGCGCATGCGCATCCCACAAAACCTCGCACGTGTTTTTACTCGACTAGCCTGCGGGTTGCATCCTCTCGCACGTGTTTTTACTCGACTAGCCTGCGGGATGCATCCTCTCGCACGTGTTTTTACTCGACTAGCCTGCGGGATGCATCCTCTCGCACGTGTTTTTACTCGACTAGCCTGCGGGATGCATCCTCTCGCACGTGTTTTTCCTCGACTAGCCATGCGCATCCCAAAAAACCTGCGCATGCGCACCCCACAAAACCTCGCACGTGTTTTTACTCGACTAGCCTGCGGGATGCATCCTCTCGCACGTGTTTTTGCTCGACTAGCCTGCAGGATGCATCCTCTCGCACGTGTTTTTCCTCGACTAGCCATGCGCATCCCAAAAAACCTGCGCATGCGCATCCCAAAAAACCTGCGCATGCGCATCCCACAAAACCTGCGCATGCGCATCCCACAAAACCTCGCACGTGTTTTTACTCGACTAGCCTGCGGGATGCATCCTCTCGCACGTGTTTTTGCTCGACTAGCCTGCGGGATGCATCCTCTCGTACGTGTTTTTGCTCGACTAGCCATGCGCGACCCAAAAAACCTGCGCATGCGCATCCCACAAAACCTGCGCATGCGCATCCCACAAAACCTCGCACGTGTTTTTTCTCGACTAGCCTGCGGGATGCATCCTCCCGCACGTGTTTTTGCTCGACTAGCCTGCGGGATGCATCCTCTCGCACGTGTTTTTGCTCGACTAGCCATGCGCATCCCAAAAAACCTGCGCATGCGCATCCCACAAAACCTGCGCATGCGCATCCCACAAAACCTCGCACGTGTTTTTACTCGACTAGCCTGCGGGTTGCATCCTCTCGCACGTGTTTTTACTCGACTAGCCTGCGGGATGCATCCTCTCGCACGTGTTTTTACTCGACTAGCCTGCGGGATACATCCTCTCGCACGTGTTTTTGCTCGACTAGCCTGCGGGATGCATCCTCTCGCACGTGTTTTTACTCGACTAGCCTGCGGGATGCATCCTCCCGCACGTGTTTTTACTCGACTAGCCTGCGGGATACATCCTCTCGCACGTGTTTTTGCTCGACTAGCCTGCGGGATGCATCCTCTCGCACGTGTTTATGCTCGACTAGCCTGCGGGACGCATCCTCCCGCACGTGTTTTTACTCGACTAGCCTGCGGGATACATCCTCTCGCACGTGTTTTTACTCGACTAGCCTGCGGGATGCATCCTCTCGCACGTGTTTTTGCTCGACTAGCCTGCGGGATGCATCCTCTCGCACGTGTTTTTGCTCGACTAGCCTGCGGGATGCATCCTCTCGCACGTGTTTATGCTCGACTAGCCTGCGGGACGCATCCTCCCGCACGTGTTTTTACTCGACTAGCCTGCGGGATACATCCTCTCGCACGTGTTTTTACTCGACTAGCCTGCGGGATGCATCCTCTCGCACGTGTTTTTACTCGACTAGCCTGCGGGATGCATCCTCTCGCACGTGTTTTTACTCGACTAGCCTGCGGGATGCATCCTCTCGCACGTGTTTTTACTCGACTACCCTGCGGGATGCATCCTCTCGCACGTGTTTTTGCTCGACTAGCCATGCGCATCCCAAAAAACCTGCGCATGCGCATCCCACAAAACCTGCGCATGCGCATCCCACAAAACCTCGCACGTGTTTTTACTCGGCTAGCCTGCGGGATGCATCGTCTCGCACGTGTTTTTGCTCGACTAGCCTGCGGGATGCATCCTCTCGCACGTGTTTTTGCTCGACTAGCCATGCGCATCCCAAAAAACCTGCGCATGCGCATCCCACAAAACCTCGCACGTGTTTTTACTCGACTAGCCTGCGGGATGCATCCTCTCGCACGTGTTTTTGCTCGACTAGCCTGCGGGATGCATCCTCTCGCACGTGTTTTTGCTCGACTAGCCATGCGCATCCCAAAAAACCAGCGCATGCGCATCCCACAAAACCTGCGCATGCGCATCCCACAAAACCTCGCACGTGTTTTTACTCGACTAGCCTGCGGGTTGCATCCTCTCGCACGTGTTTTTACTCGACTAGCCTGCGGGATGCATCCTCTCGCACGTGTTTTTACTCGACTAGCCTGCGGGATGCATCCTCTCGCACGTGTTTTTACTCGACTAGCCTGCGGGATGCATCCTCTCGCACGTGTTTTTCCTCGACTAGCCATGCGCATCCCAAAAAACCTGCGCATGCGCACCCCACAAAACCTCGCACGTGTTTTTACTCGACTAGCCTGCGGGATGCATCCTCTCGCACGTGTTTTTGCTCGACTAGCCTGCAGGATGCATCCTCTCGCACGTGTTTTTCCTCGACTAGCCATGCGCATCCCAAAAAACCTGCGCATGCGCATCCCAAAAAACCTGCGCATGCGCATCCCACAAAACCTGCGCATGCGCATCCCACAAAACCTCGCACGTGTTTTTACTCGACTAGCCTGCGGGATGCATCCTCTCGCACGTGTTTTTGCTCGACTAGCCTGCGGGATGCATCCTCTCGTACGTGTTTTTGCTCGACTAGCCATGCGCGACCCAAAAAACCTGCGCATGCGCATCCCACAAAACCTGCGCATGCGCATCCCACAAAACCTGCGCATGCGCATCCCACAAAACCTCGCACGTGTTTTTTCTCGACTAGCCTGCGGGATGCATCCTCCCGCACGTGTTTTTGCTCGACTAGCCTGCGGGATGCATCCTCTCGCACGTGTTTTTGCTCGACTAGCCATGCGCATCCCAAAAAACCTGCGCATGCGCATCCCACAAAACCTGCGCATGCGCATCCCACAAAACCTCGCACGTGTTTTTACTCGACTAGCCTGCGGGTTGCATCCTCTCGCACGTGTTTTTACTCGACTAGCCTGCGGGATGCATCCTCTCGCACGTGTTTTTACTCGACTAGCCTGCGGGATACATCCTCTCGCACGTGTTTTTGCTCGACTAGCCTGCGGGATGCATCCTCTCGCACGTGTTTTTGCTCGACTAGCCTGCGGGACGCATCCTCTCGCACGTGTTTTTACTCGACTAGCCTGCGGGATGCATCATCTCGCACGTGTTTTTACTCGACTAGCCTTCGGGATTCATCCTCTCGCACGTGTTTTTACTCGACTAGCCTGCGGGATGCATCCTCTCGCACGTGTTTTTACTCGACTAGCCTGCGGGATGCATCCTCCCGCACGTGTTTTTACTCGACTAGCCTGCGGGATACATCCTCTCGCACGTGTTTTTGCTCGACTAGCCTGCGGGATGCATCCTCTCGCACGTGTTTTTGCTCGACTAGCCTGCGGGATGCATCCTCTCGCACGTGTTTATGCTCGACTAGCCTGCGGGACGCATCCTCCCGCACGTGTTTTTACTCGACTAGCCTGCGGGATACATCCTCTCGCACGTGTTTTTACTCGACTAGCCTGCGGGATGCATCCTCTCGCACGTGTTTTTGCTCGACTAGCCTGCGGGATGCATCCTCTCGCACGTGTTTTTGCTCGACTAGCCTGCGGGATGCATCCTCTCGCACGTGTTTATGCTCGACTAGCCTGCGGGACGCATCCTCCCGCACGTGTTTTTACTCGACTAGCCTGCGGGATACATCCTCTCGCACGTGTTTTTACTCGACTAGCCTGCGGGATGCATCCTCTCGCACGTGTTTTTGCTCGACTAGCCTGCGGGATGCATCCTCTCGCACGTGTTTTTGCTCGACTAGCCTGCGGGATGCATCCTCTCGCACGTGTTTTTGCTCGACTAGCCTGCGGGACGCATCCTCTCGCACGTGTTTTTACTCGACTAGCCTGCGGGATGCATCCTCTCGCACGTGTTTTTACTCGACTAGCCTGCGGGATGCATCCTCTCGCACGTGTTTTTACTCGACTACCCTGCGGGATGCATGCTCTCGCACGTGTTTTTGCTCGACTAGCCATGCGCATCCCAAAAAACCTGCGCATGCGCATCCCACAAAACCTGCGCATGCGCATCCCATAAAACCTCGCACGTGTTTCTACTCGACTAGCCTGCGGGATGCATCCTCTCGCACGTGTTTTTACTCGACTAGCCTGCAGGATGCATCCTCTCGCACGTGTTTTTACTCGACTAGCCTGCGGGATGCATCCTCTCGCACGTGTTTTTACTCGACTAGCCTGCGGGATGCATCCTCTCGCACGTGTTTTTCCTCGACTAGCCATGCGCATCCCAAAAAACCTGCGCATGCGCATCCCACAAAACCTCGCACGTGTTTTTACTCGACTAGCCTGCGGGATGCATCCTCTCGCACGTGTTTTTACTCGACTAGCCTGCGGGATGCATCCTCTCGCACGTGTTTTTGCTCGACTAGCCTGCGGGATGCATCCTCTCGCACGTGTTTTTGCTCGACTAGCCATGCGCATCCCAAAAAACCTGCGCATGCGCATCCCACAAAACCTGCGCATGCGCATCCCACAAAACCTGCGCATGCGCATCCCACAAAACCTCGCACGTGTTTTTACACGACTAGCCTGCGGGATGCATCCTCTCGCACGTATTTTTGCTCGACTAGCCTGCGGGATGCATCCTCTCGCACGTGTTTTTGCTCGACTAGCCATGCGCATCCCAAAAAACCTGCGCATGCGCATCCCACAAAACCTGCGCATGCGCATCCCACAAAACCTCGCACGTGTTTTTACTCGACTAGCCTGCGGGTTGCATCCTCTCGCACGTGTTTTTACTCGACTAGCCTGCGGGATGCATCCTCTCGCACGTGTTTTTACTCGACTAGCCTGCGGGATGCATCCTCTCGCACGTGTTTTTACTCGACTAGCCTGCGGGATGCATCCTCTCGCACGTGTTTTTCCTCGACTAGCCTGCAGGATGCATCCTCTCGCACGTGTTTTTCCTCGACTAGCCATGCGCATCCCAAAAAACCTGCGCATGCGCATCCCAAAAAACCTGCGCATGCGCATCCCACAAAACCTGCGCATGCGCATCCCACAAAACCTCGCACGTGTTTTTACTCGACTAGCCTGCGGGATGCATCCTCTCGCACGTGTTTTTGCTCGACTAGCCTGCGGGATGCATCCTCTCGCACGTGTTTTTGCTCGACTAGCCATGCGCATCCCAAAAAACCTGCGCATGCGCATCCCACAAAACCTCGCACGTGTTTTTTCTCGACTAGCCTGCGGGATGCATCCTCCCGCACGTGTTTTTGCTCGACTAGCCTGCGGGATGCATCCTCTCGCACGTGTTTTTGCTCGACTAGCCATGCGCATCCCAAAAAAAATGCGCATGCGCATCCCACAAAACCTGCGCATGCGCATCCCACAAAACCTCGCACGTGTTTTTACTCGACTAGCCTGCGGGTTGCATCCTCTCGCACGTGTTTTTACTCGACTAGCCTGCGGGATGCATCCTCTCGCACGTGTTTTTACTCGACTAGCCTGCGGGATGCATCCTCTCGCACGTGTTTTTGCTGGACTAGCCTGCGGGATGCATCCTCTCGCACGTGTTTTGGCTCGACTAGCCATGCGCATCCCAAAAAACCTGCGCATGCGCATTCCACAAAACCTGCGCATGCGCATCCCAGAAAACCTCGCACGTGTTTTTACTCGACTAGCCTGCGGGATGCATCCTCTCGCACGTGTTTTTACTCGACTAGCCTGCGGGATGCATCCTCTCGCACGTGTTTTTACTCGACTAGCCTGCGGGATGCATCCTCTCGCACGTGTTTTTACTCGAATAGCCTGCGGGATGCATCCTCTCGCACGTGTTTTTGCTCGACTAGCCATGCGCATCCCAAAAAACCTGCGTATGCGCATCCCACAAAACCTGCGCATGCGCATCCCACAAAACCTCGCACGTGTTTTTACTCGACTAGCCTGCGGGATGCATCCTCTCGCACGTGTTTTTACTCGACTAGCCTGCGGGATGCATCCTCTCGCACGTGTTTTTACTCGACTACCCTGCGGGATGCATGCTCTCGCACGTGTTTTTGCTCGACTAGCCATGCGCATCCCAAAAAACCTGCGCATGCGCACCCACAAAACCTCGCACGTGTTTTTACTCGACTAGCCTGCGGGATGCATCCTCTCGCACGTGTTTTTACTCGACTAGCCTGCAGGATGCATCCTCTCGCACGTGTTTTTACTCGACTAGCCTGCGGGATGCATCCTCTCGCACGTGTTTTTGCTCGACTAGCCATGCGCATCCCAAAAAACCTGCGCATGAGCATCCCAAAAAACCTGCGCATGCGCATCCCACAAAACCTGCGCATGCGCATCCCACAAAACCTCGCACGTGTTTTTACTCGACTAGCCTGCGGGATGCATCCTCTCGCACGTGTTTTTACTCGACTAACCTGCGGGATGCATCCTCTCGCACGTGTTTTTACTCGACTAGCCTGCGGGATGCATCCTCTCGCACGTGTTTTTGCTCAACTAGCCTGCGGGATGCATCCTCTCGCACGTGTTTTTGCTCGACTAGGCATGCGCATCCCAAAAAACCTGCGCATGCGCATCCCAAAAAACCTGCGCATGCGCATCCCACAAAACCTGCGCATGCGCATCCCACAAAACCTCGCACGTGTTTTTACTCGACTAGCCTGCGGGATGCATCCTCTCGCACGTGTTTTTACTCGACTAGCCTGCGGGATGCATCCTCTCGCACGTGTTTTGGCTCGACTAGCCATGCGCATCCCAAAAAACCTGCGCATGCGCATTCCACAAAACCTGCGCATGCGCATCCCACAAAACCTCGCACGTGTTTTTACTCGACTAGCCTGCGGGATGCATCCTCTCGCACGTGTTTTTACTCGACTAGCCTGCGGGATGCATCCTCTCGCACGTGTTTTTACTCGACTAGCCTGCGGGATGCATCCTCTCGCACGTGTTTTTACTCGACTAGCCTGCGGGATGCATCCTCTCGCACGTGTTTTTGCTCGACTAGCCATGCGCATCCCAAAAAACCTGCGTATGCGCATCCCACAAAACCTGCGCATGCGCATCCCACAAAACCTCGCACGTGTTTTTACTCGACTAGCCTGCGGGATGCATCCTCTCGCACGTGTTTTTACTCGACTAGCCTGCGGGATGCATCCTCTCGCACGTGTTTTTACTCGACTACCCTGCGGGATGCATGCTCTCGCACGTGTTTTTGCTCGACTAGCCATGCGCATCCCAAAAAACCTGCGCATGCGCATCCCACAAAACCTCGCACGTGTTTTTACTCGACTAGCCTGCGGGATGCATCCTCTCGCACGTGTTTTTACTCGACTAGCCTGCAGGATGCATCCTCTCGCACGTGTTTTTACTCGACTAGCCTGCGGGATGCATCCTCTCGCACGTGTTTTTGCTCGACTAGCCATGCGCATCCCAAAAAACCTGCGCATGAGCATCCCAAAAAACCTGCGCATGCGCATCCCACAAAACCTGCGCATGCGCATCCCACAAAACCTCGCACGTGTTTTTACTCGACTAGCCTGCGGGATGCATCCTCTCGCACGTGTTTTTACTCGACTAACCTGCGGGATGCATCCTCTCGCACGTGTTTTTACTCGACTAGCCTGCGGGATGCATCCTCTCGCACGTGTTTTTGCTCGACTAGCCTGCGGGATGCATCCTCTCGCACGTGTTTTTGCTCGACTAGGCATGCGCATCCCAAAAAACCTGCGCATGCGCATCCCAAAAAACCTGCGCATGCGCATCCCACAAAACCTGCGCATGCGCATCCCACAAAACCTCGCACGTGTTTTTACTCGACTAGCCTGCGGGATGCATCCTCCCGCACGTGTTTTTACTCGACTAGCCTGCGGGATGCATCCTCTCGCACGTGTTTTTACTCGACTAGCCTGCGGGATGCATCCTCTCGCACGTGTTTTTACTCGACTAGCCTGCGGGATGCATCCTCTCGCACGTGTTTATGCTCGACTAGCCTGCGGGACGCATCCTCCCGCACGTGTTTTTACTCGACTAGCCTGCGGGATACATCCTCTCGCACGTGTTTTTACTCGACTAGCCTGCGGGATGCATCCTCTCGCACGTGTTTTTACTCGACTAGCCTGCGGGATGCATCCTCTCGCACGTGTTTTTACTCGACTAGCCTGCAGGATGCATCCTCTCGCACGTGTTTTTACTCGACTAGCCTGCGGGATGCATCCTCTCGCACGTGTTTTTGCTCGACTAGCCATGCGCATCCCAAAAAACCTGCGCATGAGCATCCCAAAAAACCTGCGCATGCGCATCCCACAAAACCTGCGCATGCGCATCCCACAAAACCTCGCACGTGTTTTTACTCGACTAGCCTGCGGGATGCATCCTCTCGCACGTGTTTTTACTCGACTAACCTGCGGGATGCATCCTCTCGCACGTGTTTTTACTCGACTAGCCTGCGGGATGCATCCTCTCGCACGTGTTTTTGCTCGACTAGCCTGCGGGATGCATCCTCTCGCACGTGTTTTTGCTCGACTAGGCATGCGCATCCCAAAAAACCTGCGCATGCGCATCCCAAAAAACCTGCGCATGCGCATCCCACAAAACCTGCGCATGCGCATCCCACAAAACCTCGCACGTGTTTTTACTCGACTAGCCTGCGGGATGCATCCTCCCGCACGTGTTTTTACTCGACTAGCCTGCGGGATGCATCCTCTCGCACGTGTTTTTACTCGACTAGCCTGCGGGATGCATCCTCTCGCACGTGTTTTTACTCGACTAGCCTGCGGGATGCATCCTCTCGCACGTGTTTTTCCTCGACTAGCCATGCGCATCCCAAAAAACCTGCGCATGCGCATCCCAAAAAACCTGCGCATGCGCATCCCACAAAACCTCGCACGTGTTTTTACTCGACTAGCCTGCGGGATGCATCCTCTCGCACGTGTTTTTACTCGACTAGCCTGCGGGATGCATCCTCTCGCACGTGTTTTTGCTCGACTAGCCTGCGGGATGCATCCTCTCGCACGTGTTTTTGCTCGACTAGGCATGCGCATCCCAAAAAACCTGCGCATGCGCATCCCAAAAAACCTGCGCATGCGCAACCCACAAAACCTGCGCATGCGCATCCCACAAAACCTCGCACGTGTTTTTACTCGACTAGCCTGCGGGATGCATCCTCCCGCACGTGTTTTTACTCGACTAGCCTGCGGGATGCATCCTATCGCACGTGTTTTTACTCGACTAGGCTGCGGGATGCATCCTCTCGTACGTGTTTTTACTCGACTACCCTGCGGGATGCATCCTCTCGCACGTGTTTTTGCTCGACTAGCCATGCGCATCCCAAAAAACCTTCGCATGCGCATCCCACAAAACCTGCGCATGCGCATCCCACAAAACCTCGCACGTGTTTTTACTCGACTAGCCTGCGGGATGCATCCTCTCGCACGTGTTTTTGCTCGACTAGCCTGCGGGATGCATCCTCTCGCACGTGTTTTTGCTCGACTAGCCATGCGCATCCCAAAAAACCTGCGCATGCGCATCCCACAAAACCTCGCACGTGTTTTTACTCGACTAGCCAGCGGGATGCATCCTCTCGCACGTGTTTTTGCTCGACTAGCCTGCGGGATGCATCCTCTCGCACGTGTTTTTGCTCGACTAGCCATGCGCATCCCAAAAAACCTGCGCATGCGCATCCCACAAAACCTGCGCATGCGCATCCCACAAAACCTCGCACGTGTTTTTACTCGACTAGCCTGCGGGTTGCATCCTCTCGCACGTGTTTTTACTCGACTAGCCTGCGGGATGCATCCTCTCGCACGTGTTTTTACTCGACTAGCCTGCGGGATGCATCCTCTCGCACGTGTTTTTACTCGACTAGCCTGCAGGATGCATCCTCCCGCACGTGTTTTTCCTCGACTAGCCTGCAGGATGCATCCTCTCGCACGTGTTTTTCCTCGACTAGCCATGCGCATCCCAAAAAACCTGCGCATGCGCATCCCAAAAAACCTGCGCATGCGCATCCCACAAAACCTCGCACGTGTTTTTACTCGACTAGCCTGCGGGATGCATCCTCTCGCACGTGTTTTTGCTCGACTAGCCTGCGGGATGCATCCTCTCGCACGTGTTTTTGCTCGACTAGCCATGCGCATCCCAAAAAACCTGCGCATGCGCATCCCACAAAACCTGCGCATGCGCATCCCACAAAACCTCGCACGTGTTTTTTCTCGACTAGCCTGCGGGATGCATCCTCCCGCACGTGTTTTTGCTCGACTAGCCATGCGCATCCCAAAAAACCTGCGCATGCGCATCCCACAAAACCTCGCACGTGTTTTTTCTCGACTAGCCTGCGGGATGCATCCTCCCGCACGTGTTTTTGCTCGACTAGCCTGCGGGATGCATCCTCTCGCACGTGTTTTTGCTCGACTAGCCATGCGCATCCCAAAAAACCTGCGCATGCGCATCCCACAAAACCTGCGCATGCGCATCCCACAAAACCTCGCACGTGTTTTTACTCGACTAGCCTGCGGGTTGCATCCTCTCGCACGTGTTTTTACTCGACTAGCCTGCGGGATGCATCCTCTCGCACGTGTTTTTACTCGACTAGCCTGCGGGATGCATCCTCTCGCACGTGTTTTTGCTGGACTAGCCTGCGGGATGCATCCTCTCGCACGTGTTTTTGCTCGACTAGCCATGCGCATCCCAAAAAACCTGCGCATGCGCATTCCACAAAACCTGCGCATGCGCATCCCACAAAACCTCGCACGTGTTTTTACTCGACTAGCCTGCGGGATGCATCCTCTCGCACGTGTTTTTACTCGACTAGCCTGCGGGATGCATCCTCTCGCACGTGTTTTTACTCGACTAGCCTGCGGGATGCATCCTCTCGCACGTGTTTTTGCTCGACTAGCCATGCGCATCCCAAAAAACCTGCGCATGCGCATCCCACAAAACCTGCGCATGCGCATCCCACAAAACCTCGCACGTGTTTTTACTCGACTAGCCTGCGGGATGCATCCTCTCGCACGTGTTTTTACTCGACTAGCCTGCGGGATGCATCCTCTCGCACGTGTTTTTACTCGACTACCCTGCGGGATGCATGCTCTCGCACGTGTTTTTGCTCGACTAGCCATGCGCATCCCAAAAAACCTGCGCATGCGCATCCCACAAAACCTCGCACGTGTTTTTACTCGACTAGCCTGCGGGATGCATCCTCTCGCACGTGTTTTTACTCGACTAGCCTGCAGGATGCATCCTCTCGCACGTGTTTTTACTCGACTAGCCTGCGGGATGCATCCTCTCGCACGTGTTTTTGCTCGACTAGCCATGCGCATCCCAAAAAACCTGCGCATGCGCATCCCACAAAACCTCGCACGTGTTTTTACTCGACTAGCCTGCGGGATGCATCCTCTCGCACGTGTTTTTACTCGACTAGCCTGCAGGATGCATCCTCTCGCACGTGTTTTTACTCGACTAGCCTGCGGGATGCATCCTCTCGCACGTGTTTTTGCTCGACTAGCCATGCGCATCCCAAAAAACCTGCGCATGAGCATCCCAAAAAACCTGCGCATGCGCATCCCACAAAACCTGCGCATGCGCATCCCACAAAACCTCGCACGTGTTTTTACTCGACTAGCCTGCGGGATGCATCCTCTCGCACGTGTTTTTACTCGACTAACCTGCGGGATGCATCCTCTCGCACGTGTTTTTACTCGACTAGCCTGCGGGATGCATCCTCTCGCACGTGTTTTTGCTCGACTAGCCTGCGGGATGCATCCTCTCGCACGTGTTTTTGCTCGACTAGGCATGCGCATCCCAAAAAACCTGCGCATGCGCATCCCAAAAAACCTGCGCATGCGCATCCCACAAAACCTGCGCATGCGCATCCCACAAAACCTCGCACGTGTTTTTACTCGACTAGCCTGCGGGATGCATCCTCCCGCACGTGTTTTTACTCGACTAGCCTGCGGGATGCATCCTCTCGCACGTGTTTTTACTCGACTAGCCTGCGGGATGCATCCTCTCGCACGTGTTTTTACTCGACTAGCCTGCGGGATGCATCCTCTCGCACGTGTTTATGCTCGACTAGCCTGCGGGACGCATCCTCCCGCACGTGTTTTTACTCGACTAGCCTGCGGGATACATCCTCTCGCACGTGTTTTTACTCGACTAGCCTGCGGGATGCATCCTCTCGCACGTGTTTTTACTCGACTAGCCTGCGGGATGCATCCTCTCGCACGTGTTTTTACTCGACTAGCCTGCAGGATGCATCCTCTCGCACGTGTTTTTACTCGACTAGCCTGCGGGATGCATCCTCTCGCACGTGTTTTTGCTCGACTAGCCATGCGCATCCCAAAAAACCTGCGCATGAGCATCCCAAAAAACCTGCGCATGCGCATCCCACAAAACCTGCGCATGCGCATCCCACAAAACCTCGCACGTGTTTTTACTCGACTAGCCTGCGGGATGCATCCTCTCGCACGTGTTTTTACTCGACTAACCTGCGGGATGCATCCTCTCGCACGTGTTTTTACTCGACTAGCCTGCGGGATGCATCCTCTCGCACGTGTTTTTGCTCGACTAGCCTGCGGGATGCATCCTCTCGCACGTGTTTTTGCTCGACTAGGCATGCGCATCCCAAAAAACCTGCGCATGCGCATCCCAAAAAACCTGCGCATGCGCATCCCACAAAACCTGCGCATGCGCATCCCACAAAACCTCGCACGTGTTTTTACTCGACTAGCCTGCGGGATGCATCCTCCCGCACGTGTTTTTACTCGACTAGCCTGCGGGATGCATCCTCTCGCACGTGTTTTTACTCGACTAGCCTGCGGGATGCATCCTCTCGCACGTGTTTTTACTCGACTAGCCTGCGGGATGCATCCTCTCGCACGTGTTTTTCCTCGACTAGCCATGCGCATCCCAAAAAACCTGCGCATGCGCATCCCAAAAAACCTGCGCATGCGCATCCCACAAAACCTCGCACGTGTTTTTACTCGACTAGCCTGCGGGATGCATCCTCTCGCACGTGTTTTTACTCGACTAGCCTGCGGGATGCATCCTCTCGCACGTGTTTTTGCTCGACTAGCCTGCGGGATGCATCCTCTCGCACGTGTTTTTGCTCGACTAGGCATGCGCATCCCAAAAAACCTGCGCATGCGCATCCCAAAAAACCTGCGCATGCGCAACCCACAAAACCTGCGCATGCGCATCCCACAAAACCTCGCACGTGTTTTTACTCGACTAGCCTGCGGGATGCATCCTCCCGCACGTGTTTTTACTCGACTAGCCTGCGGGATGCATCCTATCGCACGTGTTTTTACTCGACTAGGCTGCGGGATGCATCCTCTCGTACGTGTTTTTACTCGACTACCCTGCGGGATGCATCCTCTCGCACGTGTTTTTGCTCGACTAGCCATGCGCATCCCAAAAAACCTTCGCATGCGCATCCCACAAAACCTGCGCATGCGCATCCCACAAAACCTCGCACGTGTTTTTACTCGACTAGCCTGCGGGATGCATCCTCTCGCACGTGTTTTTGCTCGACTAGCCTGCGGGATGCATCCTCTCGCACGTGTTTTTGCTCGACTAGCCATGCGCATCCCAAAAAACCTGCGCATGCGCATCCCACAAAACCTCGCACGTGTTTTTACTCGACTAGCCAGCGGGATGCATCCTCTCGCACGTGTTTTTGCTCGACTAGCCTGCGGGATGCATCCTCTCGCACGTGTTTTTGCTCGACTAGCCATGCGCATCCCAAAAAACCTGCGCATGCGCATCCCACAAAACCTGCGCATGCGCATCCCACAAAACCTCGCACGTGTTTTTACTCGACTAGCCTGCGGGTTGCATCCTCTCGCACGTGTTTTTACTCGACTAGCCTGCGGGATGCATCCTCTCGCACGTGTTTTTACTCGACTAGCCTGCGGGATGCATCCTCTCGCACGTGTTTTTACTCGACTAGCCTGCAGGATGCATCCTCCCGCACGTGTTTTTCCTCGACTAGCCTGCAGGATGCATCCTCTCGCACGTGTTTTTCCTCGACTAGCCATGCGCATCCCAAAAAACCTGCGCATGCGCATCCCAAAAAACCTGCGCATGCGCATCCCACAAAACCTCGCACGTGTTTTTACTCGACTAGCCTGCGGGATGCATCCTCTCGCACGTGTTTTTGCTCGACTAGCCTGCGGGATGCATCCTCTCGCACGTGTTTTTGCTCGACTAGCCATGCGCATCCCAAAAAACCTGCGCATGCGCATCCCACAAAACCTGCGCATGCGCATCCCACAAAACCTCGCACGTGTTTTTTCTCGACTAGCCTGCGGGATGCATCCTCCCGCACGTGTTTTTGCTCGACTAGCCATGCGCATCCCAAAAAACCTGCGCATGCGCATCCCACAAAACCTCGCACGTGTTTTTTCTCGACTAGCCTGCGGGATGCATCCTCCCGCACGTGTTTTTGCTCGACTAGCCTGCGGGATGCATCCTCTCGCACGTGTTTTTGCTCGACTAGCCATGCGCATCCCAAAAAACCTGCGCATGCGCATCCCACAAAACCTGCGCATGCGCATCCCACAAAACCTCGCACGTGTTTTTACTCGACTAGCCTGCGGGTTGCATCCTCTCGCACGTGTTTTTACTCGACTAGCCTGCGGGATGCATCCTCTCGCACGTGTTTTTACTCGACTAGCCTGCGGGATGCATCCTCTCGCACGTGTTTTTGCTGGACTAGCCTGCGGGATGCATCCTCTCGCACGTGTTTTTGCTCGACTAGCCATGCGCATCCCAAAAAACCTGCGCATGCGCATTCCACAAAACCTGCGCATGCGCATCCCACAAAACCTCGCACGTGTTTTTACTCGACTAGCCTGCGGGATGCATCCTCTCGCACGTGTTTTTACTCGACTAGCCTGCGGGATGCATCCTCTCGCACGTGTTTTTACTCGACTAGCCTGCGGGATGCATCCTCTCGCACGTGTTTTTGCTCGACTAGCCATGCGCATCCCAAAAAACCTGCGCATGCGCATCCCACAAAACCTGCGCATGCGCATCCCACAAAACCTCGCACGTGTTTTTACTCGACTAGCCTGCGGGATGCATCCTCTCGCACGTGTTTTTACTCGACTAGCCTGCGGGATGCATCCTCTCGCACGTGTTTTTACTCGACTACCCTGCGGGATGCATGCTCTCGCACGTGTTTTTGCTCGACTAGCCATGCGCATCCCAAAAAACCTGCGCATGCGCATCCCACAAAACCTCGCACGTGTTTTTACTCGACTAGCCTGCGGGATGCATCCTCTCGCACGTGTTTTTACTCGACTAGCCTGCAGGATGCATCCTCTCGCACGTGTTTTTACTCGACTAGCCTGCGGGATGCATCCTCTCGCACGTGTTTTTGCTCGACTAGCCATGCGCATCCCAAAAAACCTGCGCATGCGCATCCCAAAAAACCTGCGCATGCGCATCCCACAAAACCTGCGCATGCGCATCCCACAAAACCTCGCACGTGTTTTTACTCGACTAGCCTGCGGGATGCATCCTCTCGCACGTGTTTTTACTCGACTAACCTGCGGGATGCATCCTCTCGCACGTGTTTTTACTCGACTAGCCTGCGGGATGCATCCTCTCGCACGTGTTTTTGCTCGACTAGCCTGCGGGATGCATCCTCTCGCACGTGTTTTTGCTCGACTAGGCATGCGCATCCCAAAAAACCTGCGCATGCGCATCCCAAAAAACCTGCGCATGCGCATCCCACAAAACCTGCGCATGCGCATCCCACAAAACCTCGCACGTGTTTTTACTCGACTAGCCTGCGGGATGCATCCTCCCGCACGTGTTTTTACTCGACTAGCCTGCGGGATGCATCCTCTCGCACGTGTTTTTACTCGACTAGCCTGCGGGATGCATCCTCTCGCACGTGTTTTTACTCGACTAGCCTGCGGGATGCATCCTCTCGCACGTGTTTTTCCTCGACTAGCCATGCGCATCCCAAAAAACCTGCGCATGCGCATCCCAAAAAACCTGCGCATGCGCATCCCACAAAACCTCGCACGTGTTTTTACTCGACTAGCCTGCGGGATGCATCCTCTCGCACGTGTTTTTACTCGACTAGCCTGCGGGATGCATCCTCTCGCACGTGTTTTTGCTCGACTAGCCTGCGGGATGCATCCACTCGCACGTGTTTTTGCTCGACTAGGCATGCGCATCCCAAAAAACCTGCGCATGCGCATCCCACAAAACCTGCGCACGTGTTTTTACTCGACTAGCCTGCGGGATGCATCCTCCCGCACGTGTTTTTACTCGACTAGCCTGCGGGATGCATCCTATCGCACGTGTTTTTACTCGACTAGCCATGCGCATCCCAAAAAACCTGCGCATGCGCATCCCACAAAACCTGCGCATGCGCATCCCACAAAACCTGCGCATGCGCATCCCACAAAACCTCGCACGTGTTTTTACTCGACTAGCCAGCGGGATGCATCCTCTCGCACGTGTTTTTGCTCGACTAGCCTGCGGGATGCATCCTCTCGCACGTGTTTTTGCTCGACTAGCCATGCGCATCCCAAAAAACCTGCGCATGCGCATCCCACAAAACCTCGCACGTGTTTTTACTCGACTAGCCTGCGGGTTGCATCCTCTCGCACGTGTTTTTACTCGACTAGCCTGCGGGATGCATCCTCTCGCACGTGTTTTTACTCGACTAGCCTGCGGGATGCATCCTCTCGCACGTGTTTTTACTCGACTAGCCTGCAGGATGCATCCTCCCGCACGTGTTTTTCCTCGACTAGCCTGCAGGATGCATCCTCTCGCACGTGTTTTTGCTCGACTAGCAATGCGCATCCCAAAAAACCTGCGCATGCGCATCCCACAAAACCTGCGCATGCGCATCCCACAAAACCTCGCACGTGTTTTTTCTCGACTAGCCTGCGGGATGCATCCTCCCGCACGTGTTTTTGCTCGACTAGCCTGCGGGATGCATCCTCTCGCACGTGTTTTTGCTCGACTAGCCATGCGCATCCCAAAAAACCTGCGCATGCGCATCCCACAAAACCTCGCACGTGTTTTTACTCGACTAGCCTGCGGGATGCATCCTCTCGCACGTGTTTTTACTCGACTAGCCTGCGGGATGCATCCTCTCGCACGTGTTTTTACTCGACTAGCCTGCGGGATGCATCCTCTCGCACGTGTTTTTGCTCGACCAGCCATGCGCATCCCAAAAAACCTGCGCATGCGCATCCCACAAAACCTGCGCATGCGCATCCCACAAAACCTCGCACATGTTTTTACTCGACTAGCCTGCGGGATGCATCCTCTCGCACGTGTTTTTGCTCGACTAGCCTGCGGGATGCATCCTCTCGCACGTGTTTTTGCTCGACTAGCCTGCGGGATGCATCCTCTCGCACGTGTTTGTGCTCGACTAGCCTGCGGGATGCATCCTCTCGCACGTGTTTTTACTCGACTAGCCTGCGGGATGCGTCCTCTCGCACGTGTTTTTGCTCGACTAGCCTGCGGGATGCATCCTCTCGCACGTGTTTTTACTCGACTAGCCTGCAGGATGCATCCTCTCGCACGTGTTTTTACTCGACTAGCCTGCGGGATGCATCCTCTCGCACGTGTTTTTGCTCGACTAGCCATGCGCATCCCAAAAAACCTGCGCATGCGCATCCCAAAAAACCTGCGCATGCGCATCCCACAAAACCTGCGCATGCGCATCCCACAAAACCTCGCACGTGTTTTTACTCGACTAGCCTGCGTGATGCATCCTCTCGCACGTGTTTTTGCTCGACTAGCCTGCGGGATGCATCCTCTCGCACGTGTTTTTACTCGACTACCCTGCGGGATGCATCCCCTCGCACGTGTTTTTGCTCGACTAGCCATGCGCATCCCAAAAAACCTGCGCATGCGCATCCCACAAAACCTGCGCATGCGCATCCCACAAAACCTCGCACGTGTTTTTGCTCGACTAGCCTGCGGGATGCATCCTCTCGCACGTGTTTTTACTCGACTAGCCTGCGGGATGCATCCTCCCGCACGTGTTTTTACTCGACTACCCTGCGGGATGCATCCTCTCGCACGTGTTTTTACTCGACTAGCCTGCGGGATGCATCCTCTCGCACGTGTTATTACTCGACTAGCCTGCGGGATGCATCCTCTCGCACGTGTTTTTACTCGACTAGCCTGCAGGATGCATCCTCTCGCACGTGTTTTTACTCGACTAGCCTGCGGGATGCATCCTCTCGCACGTGTTTTTGCTCGACTAGCCATGCGCATCCCAAAAAACCTGCGCATGCGCATCCCAAAAAACCTGCGCATGCGCATCCCACAAAACCTGCGCATGCGCATCCCACAAAACCTCGCACGTGTTTTTACTCGACTAGCCTGCGGGATGCATCCTCTCGCACGTGTTTTTACTCGACTAGCCTGCGGGATGCATCCTCTCGCACGTGTTTTTACTCGACTAGCCTGCGGGATGCATCCTCTCGCACGTGTTTTTGCTGGACTAGCCTGCGGGATGCATCCTCTCGCACGTGTTTTTGTTCGACTAGGCATGCGCATCCCAAAAAACCTGCGCATTCGCATCCCACAAAACCTGCGCATGCGCATCCCACAAACCCTCGCACGTGTTTTTACTCGACTAGCCTGCGGGATGCATCCTCTCGCACGTGTTTTTACTCGACTAGCCTGCGGGATGCATCCTCTCGCACGTGTTTTTGCTCGACTAGCCATGCGCATCCCAAAAAACCTGCGCATGCGCATCCCACAAAACCTCGCACGTGTTTTTACTCGACTAGCCTGCGGGATGCATCCTCTCGCACGTGTTTTTGCTCGACTAGCCTGCGGGATGCATCCTCTCGCACGTGTTTTTGCTCGACTAGCCTGCGGGATGCATCCTCTCGCACGTGTTTGTGCTCGACTAGCCTGCGGGATGCATCCTCTCGCACGTGTTTTTACTCGACTAGCCTGCGGGATGCATCCTCTCGCACGTGTTTTTGCTCGACTAGCCTGCGGGATGCATCCTCTCGCACGTGTTTTTGCTCGACTAGCCTGCGGGATGCATCCTCTCGCACGTGTTTTTACTCGACTAGCCTTCAGGATGCATCCTCTCGCACGTGTTTTTTACTCGACTAGCCTGCGGGATGCATCCTCTCGCACGTGTTTTTGCTCGACTAGCCATGCGCATCCCAAAAAACCTGCGCATGCGCATCCCACAAAACCTGCGCATGCGCATCCCACAAAACCTCGCACGTGTTTTTACTCGACTAGCCTGCGGGATGCATCCTCTCGCACGTGTTTTTGCTCGACTAGGCATGCGCATCCCAAAAAACCTGCGCATGCGCATCCCAAAAAACCTGCGCATGCGCATCCCACAAAACCTGCGCATGCGCATCCCACAAAACCTCGCACGTGTTTTTACTCGACTAGCCTGCGGGATGCATCCTCTCGCACGTGTTTTTACTCGACTAGCCTGCGGGATGCATCCTCTCGCACGTGTTTTTACTCGACTAGCCTGCGGGATGCATCCTCTCGCACGTGTTTTTACTCTACTAGCCTGCGGGATGCATCCTCTCGCACGTGTTTTTACTCGACTAGCCTGCGGGATGCATCCTCTCGCACGTGTTTTTGCTCGACTAGCCATGCGCATCCCAAAAAACCTGCGCATGCGCATCCCACAAAACCTGCGCATGCGCATCCCACAAAACCTCGCACGTGTTTTTACTCGACTAGCCTGCGGGATGCATCCTCTCCCACGTGTTTTTGCTCGACTAGCCTGCGGGATGCATCCTCTCGCACGTGTTTTTGCTCGACTAGCCTGCGGGATGCATCCTCTCGCACGTGTTTTTACTCGACTAGCCTGCAGGATGCATCCTCTCGCACGTGTTTTTACTCGACTAGCCTGCGGGATGCATCCTCTCGCACGTGTTTTTACTCGACTACCCTGCGGGATGCATCCTCTCGCACGTGTTTTTGCTCGACTAGCCATGCGCATCCCAAAAAACCTGCGCATGCGCATCCCACAAAACCTCGCACGTGTTTTTACTCGACTAGCCTGCGGGATGCATCCTCTCGCACGTGTTTTTACTCGACTAGCCTGCGGGATGCATCCTCTCGCACGTGTTTTTACTCGACTACCCTGCGGGGTGCATCCGCTCGCACGTGTTTTTGCTCGACTAGCCATGCGCATCCCACAAAACCTGCGCATGCGCATCCCACAAAACCTCGCACGTGTTTTTACTCGACTAGCCTGCGGGATGCATCCTCTCGCACGTGTTTTTACTCGACTAGCCTGCAGGATGCATCCTCTCGCACGTGTTTTTACTCGACTAGCCTGCGGGATGCATCCTCTCGCACGTGTTTTTACTCGACTAGCCTGCGTGATGCATCCTCTCGCACGTGTTTTTGCTGGACTAGCCTGCGGGATGCATCCTCTCGCAAGTGTTTTTGCTCGACTAGGCATGCGCATCCCAAAAAACCTGCGCATGCGCATCCCAAAAAACCTGCGCATGCGCATCCCACAAAACCTCGCACGTGTTTTTACTCGACTAGCCTGCGGGATGCATCCTCTCGCACGTGTTTTTACTCGACTAGCCTGCGGGATGCATCCTCTCGCACGTGTTTTTACTCGACTAGCCTGCGGGATGCATCCTCTCGCACGTGTTTTTGCTCGACTAGCCTGCGGGATGCATCCTCTCGCACGTGTTTTTGCTCGACTAGCCTGCGGGATGCATCCTCTCGCACGTGTTTGTGCTCGACTAGCCTGCGGGATGCATCCTCTCGCACGTGTTTTTACTCGACTAGCCTGCGGGATGCATCCTCTCGCACGTGTTTTTGCTCGACTAGCCTGCGGGATGCATCCTCTCGCACGTGTTTTTGCTCGACTAGCCTGCGGGATGCATCCTCTCGCCCGTGTTTTTACTCGACTAGCCTGCAGGATGCATCCTCTCGCACGTGTTTTTACTCGACTAGCCTGCGGGATGCATCCTCTCGCACGTGTTTTTACTCGACTAGCCTGCGGGATGCATCCTCTCGCACGTGTTTTTGCTCGACTAGCCATTCGCATCCCAAAAAACCTGCGCATGCGCATCCCACAAAACCCTCACGTGTTTTTACTCGACTAGCCTGCGGGATGCATCCTCTCGCACGTGTTTTTACTCGACTAGCCTGCGGGATGCATCCTCTCGCACGTGTTTTTACTAGACTACCCTGCAGGATGCATCCTCTCGCACGTGTTATTACTCGACTACCCTGCGGGATGCATCCTCTCGCACGTGTTTTTGCTCGACTAGCCATGCGCATCCCAAAAAACCTGCGCATGCGCATCCCACAAAACCTGCGCATGCGCATCCCACAAAACCTCGCACGTGTTTTTACTCGACTAGCCTGCGGGATGCATCCTCTCGCACGTGTTTTTGCTCGACTAGGCATGCGCATCCCAAAAAACCTGCGCATGCGCATCCCACAAAACCTGCGCATGCGCATCCCACAAAACCTCGCACGTGTTTTTACTCGACTAGCCTGCGGGATGCATCCTCTCGCACGTGTTTTTATTCGACTAGCCTGCGGGATGCATCCTCTCGCACGTGTTTTTACTCGACTAGCCTGCGGGATGCATCCTCTCGCACGTGTTTTTGCTCGACTAGCCATGCGCATCCCATAAAACCTGCGCATGCGCATCCCACAAAACCTGCGCATGCGCATCCCACAAAACCTCGCACGTGTTTTTACTCGACTAGCCTGCGGGATGCATCCTCTCGCACGTGTTTTTACTCGACTAGCCTGCGGGATGCATCCTCTCGCACGTGTTTTTACTCGACTACCCTGCGGGATGCATCCTCTCGCACGTGTTTTTGCTCGACTAGCCATGCGCATCCCAAAAAACCTGCGCATGCGCATCCCTCAAAACCTGCGCATGCGCATCCCACAAAACCTCGCACGTGTTTTTACTCGACTAGCCTGCGGGATGCATCCTCTCGCACGTGTTTTTACTCGACTAGCCTGCAGGATGCATCCTCTCGCACGTGTTTTTACTCGACTAGCCTGCGGGATGCATCCTCTCGCACGTGTTTTTACTCGACTAGCCTGCGTGATGCATCCTCTCGCACGTGTTTTTGCTGGACTAGCCTGCGGGATGCATCCTCTCGCACGTGTTTTTGCTCGACTAGGCATGCGCATCCCAAAAAACCTGCGCATGCGCATCCCAAAAAACCTGCGCATGCGCATCCCACAAAACCTGCGCATGCGCATCCCACAAAACCTCGCACGTGTTTTTACTCGTCTAGCCTGCGGGATGCATCCTCTCGCACGTGTTTTTACTCGACTAGCCTGCGGGATGCATCCTCTCGCACGTGTTTTTACTCGACTAGCCTGCAGGATGCATCCTCTCGCACGTGTTTTTAATCGACTAGCCTGCGGGATGCATCCTCTCGCACGTGTTTTTACTCGACTAGCCTGCGGGATGCATCCTCTCGCACGTGTTTTTGCTGGACTAGCCTGCGGGATGCATCCTCTCGCACGTGTTTTTGCTCGACTAGGCATGTGCATCCCAAAAAACCTGCGCATGCGCATCCCACAAAACCTGCGCATGCGCATCCCACAAAACCTCGCACGTGTTTTTACTCGACTAGCCTGCGGGATGCATCCTCTCGCACGTGTTTTTGCTCGACTAGCCTGCGGGATGCATCCTCTCGCACGTGTTTTTGCTCGACTAGCCTGCGGGATGCATCCTCTCGCACGTGTTTGTGCTCGACTAGCCTGCGGGATGCATCCTCTCGCACGTGTTTTTACTCGACTAGCCTGCGGGATGCATCCTCTCGCACGTGTTTTTGCTCGACTAGCCTGCGGGATGCATCCTATCGCACGTGTTTTTGCTCGACTAGCCTGCGGGATGCATCCTCTCGCACGTGTTTTTACTCGACTAGCCTGCGGGATGCATCCTCTCGCACGTGTTTTTACTCGACTAGCCTGCGGGATGCATCCTCTCGCACGTGTTTTTACTCGACTAGACTGCGGGATGCATCCTCTCGCACGTGTTTGTGCTCGACTAGCCTGCGGGATGCATCCTCTCGCACGTGTTTTTACTCGACTAGCCTGCGGGATGCATCCTCTCGCACGTGTTTCTGCTCGACTAGCCTGCGGGATGCATCCTCTCGCACGTGTTTTTACTCGACTACCCTGCGGGATGCATCCTCTCGCGCGTGTTTTTGCTCGACTAGCCATGCACATCCCAAAAAACCTGCGCATGCGCATCCCACAAAACCTGCGCATGCGCATCCCACAAAACCTCGCACGTGTTTTTACTCGACTAGCCTGCGGGATGCATCCTCTCGCACGTGTTTTTACTCGACTAGCCTGCAGGATGCATCCTCTCGCACGTGTTTTTACTCGACTAGCCTGCGGGATGCATCCTCTCGCACGTGTTTTTACTCGACTAGCCTGCAGGATGCATCCTCTCGCACGTGTTTTTAATCGACTAGCCTGCGGGATGCATCCTCTCGCACGTGTTTTTACTCGACTAGCCTGCGGGATGCATCCTCTCGCACGTGTTTTTGCTGGACTAGCCTGCGGGATGCATCCTCTCGCACGTGTTTTTGCTCGACTAGGCATGCGCATCTCAAAAAACCTGCGCATGCGCATCCCACAAAACCTGCGCATGCGCATACCACAAAACCTCGCACGTGTTTTTACTCGACTAGCCTGCGGGATGCATCCTCTCGCACGTGTTTTTGCTCGACTAGCCTGCGGGATGCATCCTCTCGCACGTGTTTGTGCTCGACTAGCCTGCGGGATGCATCCTCTCGCACGTGTTTGTGCTCGACTAGCCTGCGGGATGCATCCTCTCGCACGTGTTTTTACTCGACTAGCCTGCGGGATGCATCCTCTCGCACGTGTTTTTACTCGACTAGCCTGCAGGATGCATCCTCTCGCACGTGTTTTTAATCGACTAGCCTGCGGGATGCATCCTCTCGCACGTGTTTTTACTCGACTAGCCTGCGGGATGCATCCTCTCGCACGTGTTTTTGCTGGACTAGCCTGCGGGATGCATCCTCTCGCACGTGTTTTTACTCGACTAGCCTGCGGGATGCATCCTCTCGCACGTGTTTTTGCTGGACTAGCCTGCGGGATGCATCCTCTCGCACGTGTTTTTGCTCGACTAGGCATGCGCATCCCAAAAAACCTGCGCATGCGCATCCCACAAAACCTGCGCATGCGCATCCCACAAAACCTCGCACGTGTTTTTACTCGTCTAGCCTGCGGGATGCATCCTCTCGCACGTGTTTTTACTCGACTAGCCTGCGGGATGCATCCTCTCGCACGTGTTTTTACTCGACTAGCCTGCAGGATGCATCCTCTCGCACGTGTTTTTAATCGACTAGCCTGCGGGATGCATCCTCTCGCACGTGTTTTTACTCGACTAGCCTGCGGGATGCATCCTCTCGCACGTGTTTTTGCTGGACTAGCCTGCGGGATGCATCCTCTCGCACGTGTTTTTGCTCGACTAGGCATGCGCATCCCAAAAAACCTGCGCATGCGCATCCCACAAAACCTGCGCATGCGCATCCCACAAAACCTCGCACGTGTTTTTACTCGACTAGCCTGCGGGATGCATCCTCTCGCACGTGTTTTTGCTCGACTAGCCTGCGGGATGCATCCTCTCGCACGTGTTTTTGCTCGACTAGCCTGCGGGATGCATCCTCTCGCACGTGTTTGTGCTCGACTAGCCTGCGGGATGCATCCTCTCGCACGTGTTTTTACTCGACTAGCCTGCGGGATGCATCCTCTCGCACGTGTTTTTGCTCGACTAGCCTGCGGGATGCATCCTATCGCACGTGTTTTTGCTCGACTAGCCTGCGGGATGCATCCTCTCGCACGTGTTTTTACTCGACTAGCCTGCAGGATGCATCCTCTCGCACGTGTTTTTACTCGACTAGCCTGCGGGATGCATCCTCTCGCACGTGTTTTTACTCGACTACCCTGCGGGATGCATCCTCTCGCACGTGTTTTTGCTCGACTAGCCATGCGCATCCCAAAAAACCTGCGCATGCGCATCCCACAAAACCTGCGCATGCGCATCCCACAAAACCTCGCACGTGTTTTTACTCGACTAGCCTGCGGGATGCATCCTCTCGCACGTGTTTTTACTCGACTAGCCTGCGGGATGCATCCTCTCGCACGTGTTTTTACTCGACTAGACTGCGGGATGCATCCTCTCGCACGTGTTTGTGCTCGACTAGCCTGCGGGATGCATCCTCTCGCACGTGTTTTTACTCGACTAGCCTGCGGGATGCATCCTCTCGCACGTGTTTCTGCTCGACTAGCCTGCGGGATGCATCCTCTCGCACGTGTTTTTACTCGACTACCCTGCGGGATGCATCCTCTCGCGCGTGTTTTTGCTCGACTAGCCATGCACATCCCAAAAAACCTGCGCATGCGCATCCCACAAAACCTGCGCATGCGCATCCCACAAAACCTCGCACGTGTTTTTACTCGACTAGCCTGCGGGATGCATCCTCTCGCACGTGTTTTTACTCGACTAGCCTGCAGGATGCATCCTCTCGCACGTGTTTTTACTCGACTAGCCTGCGGGATGCATCCTCTCGCACGTGTTTTTACTCGACTAGCCTGCAGGATGCATCCTCTCGCACGTGTTTTTAATCGACTAGCCTGCGGGATGCATCCTCTCGCACGTGTTTTTACTCGACTAGCCTGCGGGATGCATCCTCTCGCACGTGTTTTTGCTGGACTAGCCTGCGGGATGCATCCTCTCGCACGTGTTTTTGCTCGACTAGGCATGCGCATCTCAAAAAACCTGCGCATGCGCATCCCACAAAACCTGCGCATGCGCATACCACAAAACCTCGCACGTGTTTTTACTCGACTAGCCTGCGGGATGCATCCTCTCGCACGTGTTTTTGCTCGACTAGCCTGCGGGATGCATCCTCTCGCACGTGTTTGTGCTCGACTAGCCTGCGGGATGCATCCTCTCGCACGTGTTTGTGCTCGACTAGCCTGCGGGATGCATCCTCTCGCACGTGTTTTTACTCGACTAGCCTGCGGGATGCATCCTCTCGCACGTGTTTTTACTCGACTAGCCTGCAGGATGCATCCTCTCGCACGTGTTTTTAATCGACTAGCCTGCGGGATGCATCCTCTCGCACGTGTTTTTACTCGACTAGCCTGCGGGATGCATCCTCTCGCACGTGTTTTTGCTGGACTAGCCTGCGGGATGCATCCTCTCGCACGTGTTTTTGCTCGACTAGGCATGCGCATCCCAAAAAACCTGCGCATGCGCATCCCACAAAACCTGCGCATGCGCATCCCACAAAACCTCGCACGTGTTTTTACTCGACTAGCCTGCGGGATGCATCCTCTCGCACGTGTTTTTGCTCGACTAGCCTGCGGGATGCATCCTCTCGCACGTGTTTTTGCTCGACTAGCCTGCGGGATGCATCCTCTCGCACGTGTTTTTGCTCGACTAGGCATGCGCATCCCAAAAAACCTGCGCATGCGCATCCCACAAAACCTGCGCATGCGCATCCCACAAAACCTCGCACGTGTTTTTACTCGACTAGCCTGTGGGATGCATCCTCTCGCACGTGTTTTTACTCGACTACCCTGCGGGATGCATCCTCTCGCACGTGTTTTTGCTCGACTAGCCATGCGCATCCCAAAAAACCTGCGCATGCGCATCCCACAAAACCTGCGCATGCGCATCCCACAAAACCTCGCACGTGTTTTTACTCGACTAGCCTGCGGGATGCATCCTCTCGCACGTGTTTTTACTCGACTAGCCTGCGGGATGCATCCTCTCGCACGTGTTTTTACTCGACTAGCCTGCGTGATGCATCCTCTCGCACGTGTTTTTGCTGGACTAGCCTGCGGGATGCATCCTCTCGCAAGTGTTTTTGCTCGACTAGGCATGCGCATCCCAAAAAACCTGCGCATGCGCATCCCAAAAAACCTGCGCATGCGCATCCCACAAAACCTCGCACGTGTTTTTACTCGACTAGCCTGCGGGATGCATCCTCTCGCACGTGTTTTTACTCGACTAGCCTGCGGGATGCATCCTCTCGCACGTGTTTTTACTCGACTAGCCTGCGGGATGCATCCTCTCGCACGTGTTTTTGCTCGACTAGCCATGCGCATCCCAAAAAACCTGCGCATGCGCATCCCACAAAACCTGCGCATGCGCATCCCACAAAACCTCGCACGTGTTTTTACTCGACTAGCCTGCGGGATGCATCCTCTCGCACGTGTTTTTGCTCGACTAGCCTGCGGGATGCATCCTCTCGCACGTGTTTTTGCTCGACTAGCCTGCGGGATGCATCCTCTCGCACGTGTTTGTGCTCGACTAGCCTGCGGGATGCATCCTCTCGCACGTGTTTTTACTCGACTAGCCTGCGGGATGCATCCTCTCGCACGTGTTTTTACTCGACTACCCTGCAGGATGCATCCTCTCGCACGTGTTTTTACTCGACTACCCTGCGGGATGCATCCTCTCGCACGTGTTTTTGCTCGACTAGCCATGCGCATCCCAAAAAACCTGCGCATGCGCATCCCACAAAACCTGCGCATGCGCATCCCACAAAACCTCGCACGTGTTTTTACTCGACTAGCCTGCGGGATGCATCCTCTCGCACGTGTTTTTGCTCGACTAGGCATGCGCATCCCAAAAAACCTGCGCATGCGCATCCCACAAAACCTGCGCATGCGCATCCCACAAAACCTCGCACGTGTTTTTACTCGACTAGCCTGCGGGATGCATCCTCTCGCACGTGTTTTTACTCGACTAGCCTGCGGGATGCATCCTCTCGCACGTGTTTTTACTCGACTAGCCTGCGGGATGCATCCTCTCGCACGTGTTTTTGCTCGACTAGCCATGCGCATCCCAAAAAACCTGCGCATGCGCATCCCACAAAACCTGCGCATGCGCATCCCACAAAACCTCGCACGTGTTTTTACTCGACTAGCCTGCGGGATGCATCCTCTCGCACGTGTTTTTGCTCGACTAGCCTGCGGGATGCATCCTCTCGCACGTGTTTTTGCTCGACTAGCCTGCGGGATGCATCCTCTCGCACGTGTTTTTACTCGACTAGCCTGCAGGATGCATCCTCTCGCACGTGTTTTTACTCGACTAGCCTGCGGGATGCATCCTCTCGCACGTGTTTTTACTCGACTACCCTGCGGGATGCATCCTCTCGCACGTGTTTTTGCTCGACTAGCCATGCGCATCCCAAAAAACCTGCGCATGCGCATCCCACAAAACCTCGCACGTGTTTTTACTCGACTAGCCTGCGGGATGCATCCTCTCGCACGTGTTTTTACTCGACTAGCCTGCGGGATGCATCCTCTCGCACGTGTTTTTACTCGACTACCCTGCGGGATGCATCCTCTCGCACGTGTTTTTGCTCGACTAGCCATGCGCATCCCAAAAAACCTGCGCATGCGCATCCCACAAAACCTGCGCATGCGCATCCCACAAAACCTCGCACGTGTTTTTACTCGACTAGCCTGCGGGATGCATCCTCTCGCACGTGTTTTTACTCCACTAGCCTGCAGGATGCATCCTCTCGCACGTGTTTTTACTCGACTAGCCTGCGGGATGCATCCTCTCGCACGTGTTTTTACTCGACTAGCCTGCGTGATGCATCCTCTCGCACGTGTTTTTTCTGGACTAGCCTGCGGGATGCATCCTCTCGCACGTGTTTTTGCTCGACTAGGCATGCGCATCCCAAAAAAACCTGCGCATGCGCATCCCAAAAAACCTGCGCATGCGCATCCCACAAAACCTCGCACGTGTTTTTACTCGACTAGCCTGCGGGATGCATCCTCTCGCACGTGTTTTTGCTCGACTAGGCATGCGCATCCCAAAAAACCTGCGCATGCGCATCCCACAAAACCTCGCACGTGTTTTTACTCGTCTAGCCTGCGGGATGCATCCTCTCGCACGTGTTTTTACTCGACTAGCCTGCGGGATGCATCCTCTCGCACGTGTTTTTGCTCGACTAGCCATGCGCATCCCAAAAAACCTGCACATGCGCATCCCACAAAACCTGCGCATGCGCATCCCACAAAACCTCGCACGTGTTTTTACTCGACTAGCCTGCGGGATGCATCCTCTCGCACGTGTTTTTGCTCGACTAGCCTGCGGGATGCATCCTCTCGCACGTGTTTTTGCTCGACTAGCCTGCGGGATGCATCCTCTCGCACGTGTTTGTGCTCGACTAGCCTGCGGGATGCATCCTCTCGCACGTGTTTTTACTCGACTAGCCTGCGGGATGCATCCTCTCGCACGTGTTTTTGCTCGACTAGCCTGCGGGATGCATCCACTCGCACGTGTTTTTGCTCGAGTAGCCTGCGGGATGCATCCTCTCGCACGTGTTTTTACTCGACTAGCCTGCAGGATGCATCCTCTCGCACGTGTTTTTACTCGACTAGCCTGCGGGATGCATCCTCTCGCACGTGTTTTTACTCGACTACCCTGCGGGATGCATCCTCTCGCACGTGTTTTTGCTCGACTAGCCATGCGCATCCCAAAAAACCTGCGCATGCGCATCCCACAAAACCTCGCACGTGTTTTTACTCGACTAGCCTGCGGGATGCATCCTCTCGCACGTGTTTTTACTCGACTAGCCTGCGGGATGCATCCTCTCGCACGTGTTTTTACTCGACTAGCCTGCGGGATGCATCCTCTCGCACGTGTTTTTACTCGACTAGCCTGCGGGATGCATCCTCTCGCACGTGTTTTTACTCGACTAGCCTGCGGGATGCATCCTCTCGCACGTGTTTTTGCTCGACTAGCCTGCGGGATGCATCCTCTCGCACGTGTTTTTGCTCGACTAGCCTGCGGGATGCATCCTCTCGCACGTGTTTTTACTCGACTAGCCTGCAGGATGCATCCTCTCGCACGTGTTTTTACTCGACTAGCTTGCGGGATGCATCCTCTCCCACGTGTTTTTACTCGACTACCCTGCGGGATGCATCCTCTCGCACGTGTTTTTGCTCCACTAGCCATGCGCATCCCAAAAAACCTGCGCATGCGCATCCCACAAAACCTCGCACGTGTTTTTACTCGACTATCCTGCGGGATGCATCCTCTCGCACGTGTTTTTACTCGACTAGCCTGCGGGATGCATCCTCTCGCACGTGTTTTTACTCGACTACCCTGCGGGATGCATCCTCTCGCACGTGTTTTTGCTCGACTAGCCATGCGCATCCCAAAAAACCTGCGCATGCGCATCCCACAAAACCTGCGCATGCGCATCCCACAAAACCTCGCACGTGTTTTTACTCGACTAGCCTGCGGGATGCATCCTCTCGCACGTGTTTTTACTCGACTAGCCTGCAGGATGCATCCTCTCGCACGTGTTTTTAATCGACTAGCCTGCTGGATGCATCCTCTCGCACGTGTTTTTACTCGACTAGCCTGCGGGATGCATCCTCTCGCACGTGTTTTTGCTGGACTAGCCTGCGGGATGCATCCTCTCGCACGTGTTTTTGCTCGACTAGGCATGCGCATCCCAAAAAACCTGCGCATGCGCATCCCACAAAACCTGCGCATGCGCATCCCACAAAACCTCGCACGTGTTTTTACTCGACTAGCTTGCGGGATGCATCCTCTCGCACGTGTTTTTGCTCGACTAGCCTGCGGGATGCATCCTCTCGCACGTGTTTTTGCTCGACTAGCCTGCGGGATGCATCCTCTCGCACGTGTTTGTGCTCGACTAGCCTGCGGGATGCATCCTCTCGCACGTGTTTTTACTCGACTAGCCTGCGGGATGCATCCTCTCGCACGTGTTTTTGCTCGACTAGCCTGCGGGATGCATCCTATCGCACGTGTTTTTGCTCGACTAGCCTGCGGGATGCATCCTCTCGCACGTGTTTTTACTCGACTAGCCTGCAGGATGCATCCTCTCGCACGTGTTTTTACTCGACTAGCCTGCGGGATGCATCCTCTCGCACGTGTTTTTACTCGACTACCCTGCGGTATGCATCCTCTCGCACGTGTTTTTGCTCGACTAGCCATGCGCATCCCAAAAAACCTGCGCATGCGCATCCCACAAAACCTGCGCATGCGCATCCCACAAAACCTCGCACGTGTTTTTACTCGACTAGCCTGCGGGATGCATCCTCTCGCACGTGTTTTTACTCGACTAGCCTGCGGGATGCATCCTCTCGCACGTGTTTTTACTCGACTAGACTGCGGGATGCATCCTCTCGCACGTGTTTGTGCTCGACTAGCCTGCGGGATGCATCCTCTCGCACGTGTTTTTACTCGACTAGCCTGCGGGATGCATCCTCTCGCACGTGTTTCTGCTCGACTAGCCTGCGGGATGCATCCTCTCGCACGTGTTTTTACTCGACTACCCTGCGGGATGCATCCTCTCGCGCGTGTTTTTGCTCGACTAGCCATGCGCATCCCAAAAAACCTGCGCATGCGCATCCCACAAAACCTGCGCATGCGCATCCCACAAAACCTCGCACGTGTTTTTACTCGACTAGCCTGCGGGATGCATCCTCTCGCACGTGTTTTTACTCGACTAGCCTGCAGGATGCATCCTCTCGCACGTGTTTTTACTCGACTAGCCTGCGGGATGCATCCTCTCGCACGTGTTTTTACTCGACTAGCCTGCAGGATGCATCCTCTCGCACGTGTTTTTAATCGACTAGCCTGCGGGATGCATCCTCTCGCACGTGTTTTTACTGGACTAGCCTGCGGGATGCATCCTCTCGCACGTGTTTTTGCTGGACTAGCCTGCGGGATGCATCCTCTCGCACGTGTTTTTGCTCGACTAGGCATGCGCATCCCAAAAAACCTGCGCATGCGCATCCCACAAAACCTGCGCATGCGCATACCACAAAACCTCGCACGTGTTTTTACTCGACTAGCCTGCGGGATGCATCCTCTCGCACGTGTTTTTGCTCGACTAGCCTGCGGGATGCATCCTCTCGCACGTGTTTGTGCTCGACTAGCCTGCGGGATGCATCCTCTCGCACGTGTTTTTACTCGACTAGCCTGCGGGATGCATCCTCTCGCACGTGTTTTTACTCGACTAGCCTGCAGGATGCATCCTCTCGCACGTGTTTTTAATCGACTAGCCTGCGGGATGCATCCTTTCGCACGTGTTTTTACTCGACTAGCCTGCGGGATGCATCCTCTCGCACGTGTTTGTGCTCGACTAGCCTGCGGGATGCATCCTCTCGCACGTGTTTTTACTCGACTAGCCTGCGGGATGCATCCTCTCGCACGTGTTTCTGCTCGACTAGCCTGCGGGATGCATCCTCTCGCACGTGTTTTTACTCGACTACCCTGCGGGATGCATACTCTCGCGCGTGTTTTTGCTCGACTAGCCATGCGCATCCCAAAAAACCTGCGCATGCGCATCCCACAAAACCTGCGCATGCGCATCCCACAAAACCTCGCACGTGTTTTTACTCGACTAGCCTGCGGGATGCATCCTCTCGCACGTATTTTTACTCGACTAGCCTGCAGGATGCATCCTCTCGCACGTGTTTTTACTCGACTAGCCTGCGGGATGCATCCTCTCGCACGTGTTTTTACTCGACTAGCCTGCAGGATGCATCCTCTCGCACGTGTTTTTAATCGACTAGCCTGCGGGATGCATCCTCTCGCACGTGTTTTTACTCGACTAGCCTGCGGGATGCATCCTCTCGCACGTGTTTTTGCTCGACTAGCCATGCGCATCCCAAAAAACCTGCGCATGCGCATCCCACAAAACCTGCGCATGCGCATCCCACAAAACCTCGCACGTGTTTTTACTCGACTAGCCTGCGGGATGCATCCTCTCGCACGTGTTTTTGCTCGACTAGCCTGCGGGATGCATCCTCTCGCACGTGTTTTTGCTCGACTAGCCTGCGGGATGCATCCTCTCGCACGTGTTTGTGCTCGACTAGCCTGCGGGATGCATCCTCTCGCACGTGTTTTTACTCGACTAGCCTGCGGGATGCATCCTCTCGCACGTGTTTTTGCTCGACTAGCCTGCGGGATGCATCCTCTCGCACGTGTTTTTGCTCGACTAGCCTGCGGGATGCATCCTCTCGCACGTGTTTTTACTCGACTAGCCTGCAGGATGCATCCTCTCGCACGTGTTTTTACTCGACTAGCCTGCGGGATGCATCCTCTCGCACGTGTTTTTACTCGACTAGCCTGCGGGATGCATCATCTCGCACGTGTTTTTGCTCGACTAGCCATGCGCATCCCAAAAAACCTGCGCATGCGCATCCCACAAAACCCTCACGTGTTTTTACTCGACTAGCCTGCGGGATGCATCCTCTCGCACGTGTTTTTACTCGACTAGCCTGCGGGATGCATCCTCTCGCACGTGTTTTTACTCGAGTACCCTGCAGGATGCATCCTCTCGCACGTGTTTTTACTCGACTACCCTGCGGGATGCATCCTCTCGCACGTGTTTTTGCTCGACTAGCCATGCGCATCCCAAAAAACCTGCGCATGCGCATCCCACAAAACCTGCGCATGCGCATCCCACAAAACCTCGCACGTGTTTTTACTCGACTAGCCTGCGGGATGCATCCTCTCGCACGTGTTTTTGCTCGACTAGGCATGCGCATCCCAAAAAACCTGCGCATGCGCATCCCACAAAACCTGCGCATGCGCATCCCACAAAACCTCGCACGTGTTTTTACTCGACTAGCCTGCGGGATGCATCCTCTCGCACGTGTTTTTACTCGACTAGCCTGCGGGATGCATCCTCTCGCACGTGTTTTTACTCGACTAGCCTGCGGGATGCATCCGCTCGCACGTGTTTTTGCTCGACTAGCCATGCGCATCCCAAAAAACCTGCGCATGCGCATCCCACAAAACCTGCGCATGCGCATCCCACAAAACCTCGCACGTGTTTTTACTCGACTAGCCTGCGGGATGCATCCTCTCGCACGTGTTTTTGCTCGACTAGCCTGCGGGATGCATCCTCTCGCACGTGTTTTTGCTCGACTAGCCTGCGGGATGCATCCTCTCGCACGTGTTTTTACTCGACTAGCCTGCAGGATGCATCCTCTCGCACGTGTTTTTACTCGACTAGCCTGCGGGATGCATCCTCTCGCACGTGTTTTTACTCGACTACCCTGCGGGATGCATCCTCTCGCACGTGTTTTTGCTCGACTAGCCTGCGGGATGCATCCTCTCGCACGTGTTTGTGCTCGACTAGCCTGCGGGATGCATCCTCTCGCACGTGTTTTTACTCGACTAGCCTGCGGGATGCATCCTCTCGCACGTGTTTTTGCTCGACTAGCCTGCGGGATGCATCCACTCGCACGTGTTTTTGCTCGAGTAGCCTGCGGGATGCATCCTCTCGCACGTGTTTTTACTCGACTAGCCTGCAGGATGCATCCTCTCGCACGTGTTTTTACTCGACTAGCCTGCGGGATGCATCCTCTCGCACGTGTTTTTACTCGACTACCCTGCGGGATGCATCCTCTCGCACGTGTTTTTGCTCGACTAGCCATGCGCATCCCAAAAAACCTGCGCATGCGCATCCCACAAAACCTCGCACGTGTTTTTACTCGACTAGCCAGCGGGATGCATCCTCTCGCACGTGTTTTTACTCGACTAGCCTGCGGGATGCATCCTCTCGCACGTGTTTTTACTCGACTAGCCTGCGGGATGCATCCTCTCGCACGTGTTTTTGCTCGACTAGCCTGCGGGATGCATCCTCTCGCACGTGTTTTTGCTCGACTAGCCTGCGGGATGCATCCTCTCGCACGTGTTTTTACTCGACTAGCCTGCAGGATGCATCCTCTCGCACGTGTTTTTACTCGACTAGCCTGCGGGATGCATCCTCTCGCACGTGTTTTTACTCGACTAGCCTGCGGGATGCATCCTCTCGCACGTGTTTTTGCTCGACTAGCCATGCGCATCCCAAAAAACCTGCGCATGCGCATCCCACAAAACCCTCACGTGTTTTTACTCGACTAGCCTGCGGGATGCATCCTCTCGCACGTGTTTTTACTCGACTAGCCTGCGGGATGCATCCTCTCGCACGTGTTTTTACTCGACTACCCTGCAGGATGCATCCTCTCGCACGTGTTTTTACTCGACTACCCTGCGGGATGCATCCTCTCGCACGTGTTTTTGCTCGACTAGCCATGCGCATCCCAAAAAACCTGCGCATGCGCATCCCACAAAACCTGCGCATGCGCATCCCACAAAACCTCGCACGTGTTTTTACTCGACTAGCCTGCGGGATGCATCCTCTCGCACGTGTTTTTGCTCGACTAGGCATGCGCATCCCAAAAAACCTGCGCATGCGCATCCCACAAAACCTGCGCATGCGCATCCCACAAAACCTCGCACGTGTTTTTACTCGACTAGCCTGCGGGATGCATCCTCTCGCACGTGTTTTTACTCGACTAGCCTGCGGGATGCATCCTCTCGCACGTGTTTTTACTCGACTAGCCTGCGGGATGCATCCTCTCGCACGTGTTTTTGCTCGACTAGCCATGCGCATCCCAAAAAACCTGCGCATGCGCATCCCACAAAACCTGCGCATGCGCATCCCACAAAACCTCGCACGTGTTTTTACTCGACTAGCCTGCGGGATGCATCCTCTCGCACGTGTTTTTGCTCGACTAGCCTGCGGGATGCATCCTCTCGCACGTGTTTTTGCTCGACTAGCCTGCGGGATGCATCCTCTCGCACGTGTTTTTACTCGACTAGCCTGCGGGATGCATCCTCTCGCACGTGTTTTTGCTCGACTAGCCATGCGCATCCCAAAAAACCTGCGCATGCGCATCCCACAAAACCTGCGCATGCGCATCCCACAAAACCTCGCACGTGTTTTTACTCGACTAGCCTGCGGGATGCATCCTCTCGCACGTGTTTTTGCTCGACTAGCCTGCGGGATGCAGCCTCACGCACGTGTTTTTGCTCGACTAGCCTGCGGGATGCATCCTCTCGCACGTGTTTTTACTCGACTAGCCTGCAGGATGCATCCTCTCGCACGTGTTTTTACTCGACTAGCCTGCGGGATGCATCCTCTCGCACGTGTTTTTACTCGACTACCCTGCGGGATGCATCCTCTCGCACGTGTTTTTGCTCGACTAGCCATGCGCATCCCAAAAAACCTGCGCATGCGCATCCCACAAAACCTCGCACGTGTTTTTACTCGACTAGCCTGCGGGATGCATCCTCTCGCACGTGTTTTTACTCGACTAGCCTGCGGGATGCATCCTCTCGCACGTGTTTTTACTCGACTACCCTGCGGGATGCATCCTCTCGCACGTGTTTTTGCTCGACTAGCCATGCGCATCCCAAAAAACCTGCGCATGCGCATCCCACAAAACCTGCGCATGCGCATCCCACAAAACCTCGCACGTGTTTTTACTCGACTAGCCTGCGGGATGCATCCTCTCGCACGTGTTTTTACTCGACTATCCTGCAGGATGCATCCTCTCGCACGTGTTTTTACTCGACTAGCCTGCGGGATGCATCCTCTCGCACGTGTTTTTTCTGGACTAGCCTGCGGGATGCATCCTCTCGCACGTGTTTTTGCTCGACTAGCCATGCGCATCCCAAAAAACCTGCGCATGCGCATCCCACAAAACCTGCGCATGCGCATCCCACAAAACCTCGCACGTGTTTTTACTCGACTAGCCTGCGGGATGCATCCTCTCGCACGTGTTTTTGCTCGACTAGCCTGCGGGATGCATCCTCTCGCACGTGTTTGTACTCGACTAGCCTGCGGGATGCATCCTCTCGCACGTGTTTTTACTCGACTAGCCTGCGGGATGCAACCTCTCGCACGTGTTTTTGCTCGACTAGCCTGCGGGATGCATCCACTCGCACGTGTTTTTGCTCGAGTAGCCTGCGGGATGCATCCTCTCGCACGTGTTTTTACTCGACTAGCCTGCAGGATGCATCCTCTCGCACGTGTTTTTACTCGACTAGCCTGCGGGATGCATCCTCTCGCACGTGTTTTTACTCGACTACCCTGCGGGATGCATCCTCTCGCACGTGTTTTTGCTCGACTAGCCATGCGCATCCCAAAAAACCTGCGCATGCGCATCCCACAAAACCTCGCACGTGTTTTTACTCGACTAGCCTGCGGGATGCATCCTCTCGCACGTGTTTTTACTCGACTAGCCTGCGGGATGCATCCTCTCGCACGTGTTTTTACTCGACTAGCCTGCGGGATGCATCCTCTCGCACGTGTTTTTACTCGACTAGCCTGCGGGATGCATCCTCTCGCACGTGTTTTTGCTCGACTAGCCTGCGGGATGCATCCTCTCGCACGTGTTTTTGCTCGACTAGCCTGCGGGATGCATCCTCTCGCACGTGTTTTTACTCGACTAGCCTGCAGGATGCATCCTCTCGCACGTGTTTTTACTCGACTAGCCTGCGGGATGCATCCTCTCGCACGTGTTTTTACTCGACTACCCTGCGGGATGCATCCTCTCGCACGTGTTTTTGCTCGACTAGCCATGCGCATCCCAAAAAACCTGCGCATGCGCATCCCACAAAACCTGCGCATGCGCATCCCACAAAACCTCGCACGTGTTTTTACTCGACTAGCCTGCGGGATGCATCATCTCGCACGTGTTTTTACTCGACTAGCCTGCGGGATGCATCCTCTCGCACGTGTTTTTACTCGACTAGACTGCGGGATGCATCCTCTCGCACGTGTTTGTGCTCGACTAGCCTGCGGGATGCATCCTCTCGCACGTGTTTTTACTCGACTAGCCTGCGGGATGCATCCTCTCGCACGTGTTTCTGCTCGACTAGCCTGCGGGATGCATCCTCTCGCACGTGTTTTTACTCGACTACCCTGCGGGATGCATCCTCTCGCGCGTGATTTTGCTCGACTAGCCATGCGCATCCCAAAAAACCTGCGCATGCGCATCCCACAAAACCTGCGCATGCGCATCCCACAAAACCTCGCACGTGTTTTTACTCGACTAGCCTGCGGGATGCATCCTCTCGCACGTGTTTTTACTCGACTAGCCTGCAGGATGCATCCTCTCGCACGTGTTTTTACTCGACTAGCCTGCGGGATGCATCCTCTCGCACGTGTTTTTACTCGACTAGCCTGCAGGATGCATCCTCTCGCACGTGTTTTTAATCGACTAGCCTGCGGGATGCATCCTCTCGCACGTGTTTTTACTCGACTAGCCTGCGGGATGCATCCTCTCGCACGTGTTTTTGCTGGACTAGCCTGCGGGATGCATCCTCTCGCACGTGTTTTTGCTCGACTAGGCATGCGCATCCCAAAAAACCTGCGCATGCGCATCCCACAAAACCTGCGCATGCGCATACCACAAAACCTCGCACGTGTTTTTACTCGACTAGCCTGCGGGATGCATCCTCTCGCACGTGTTTTTGCTCGACTAGCCTGCGGGATGCATCCTCTCGCACGTGTTTGTGCTCGACTAGCCTGCGGGATGCATCCTCTCGCACGTGTTTTTACTCGACTAGCCTGCGGGATGCATCCTCTCGCACGTGTTTTTACTCGACTAGCCTGCAGGATGCATCCTCTCGCACGTGTTTTTAATCGACTAGCCTGCGGGATGCATCCTTTCGCACGTGTTTTTACTCGACTAGCCTGCGGGATGCATCCTCTCGCACGTGTTTGTGCTCGACTAGCCTGCGGGATGCATCCTCTCGCACGTGTTTTTACTCGACTAGCCTGCGGGATGCATCCTCTCGCACGTGTTTTTACTCGACTAGCCTGCAGGATGCATCCTCTCGCACGTGTTTTTGCTCGACTAGGCATGCGCATCCCAAAAAACCTGCGCATGCGCATCCCACAAAACCTGCGCATGCGCATACCACAAAACCTCGCACGTGTTTTTACTCGACTAGCCTGCGGGATGCATCCTCTCGCACGTGTTTTTGCTCGACTAGCCTGCGGGATGCATCCTCTCGCACGTGTTTGTGCTCGACTAGCCTGCGGGATGCATCCTCTCGCACGTGTTTTTACTCGACTAGCCTGCGGGATGCATCCTCTCGCACGTGTTTTTACTCGACTAGCCTGCAGGATGCATCCTCTCGCACGTGTTTTTAATCGACTAGCCTGCGGGATGCATCCTTTCGCACGTGTTTTTACTCGACTAGCCTGCGGGATGCATCCTCTCGCACGTGTTTGTGCTCGACTAGCCTGCGGGATGCATCCTCTCGCACGTGTTTTTACTCGACTAGCCTGCGGGATGCATCCTCTCGCACGTGTTTCTGCTCGACTAGCCTGCGGGATGCATCCTCTCGCACGTGTTTTTACTCGACTACCCTGCGGGATGCATCCTCTCGCACGTGTTTCTGCTCGACTAGCCTGCGGGATGCATCCTCTCGCACGTGTTTTTACTCGACTACCCTGCGGGATGCATCCTCTCGCGCGTGTTTTTGCTCGACTAGCCATGCGCATCCCAAAAAACCTGCGCATGCGCATCCCACAAAACCTGCGCATGCGCATCCCACAAAACCTCGCACGTGTTTTTACTCGACTAGCCTGCGGGATGCATCCTCTCGCACGTATTTTTACTCGACTAGCCTGCAGGATGCATCCTCTCGCACGTGTTTTTACTCGACTAGCCTGCGGGATGCATCCTCTCGCACGTGTTTTTACTCGACTAGCCTGCAGGATGCATCCTCTCGCACGTGTTTTTAATCGACTAGCCTGCGGGATGCATCCTCTCGCACGTGTTTTTACTCGACTAGCCTGCGGGATGCATCCTCTCGCACGTGTTTTTGCTCGACTAGCCATGCGCATCCCAAAAAACCTGCGCATGCGCATTCCACAAAACCTGCGCATGCGCATCCCACAAAACCTCGCACGTGTTTTTACTGGACTAGCCTGCGGGATGCATCCTCTCGCACGTGTTTTTGCTCGACTAGCCTGCGGGATGCATCCTCTCGCACGTGTTTTTGCTCGACTAGCCTGCGGGATGCATCCTCTCGCACGTGTTTCTGCTCGACTAGCCTGCGGGATGCATCCTCTCGCACGTGTTTTTACTCGACTAGCCTGCGGGATGCATCCTCTCGCACGTGTTTTTGCTCGACTAGCCTGCGGGATGCATCCTCTCGCACGTGTTTTTGCTCGACTAGCCTGCGGGATGCATCCTCTCGCACGTGTTTTTACTCGACTAGCCTGCAGGATGCATCCTCTCGCACGTGTTTTTACTCGACTAGCCTGCGGGATGCATCCTCTCGCACGTGTTTTTACTCGACTAGCCTGCGGGATGCATCCTCTCGCACGTGTTTTTGCTCGACTAGCCATGCGCATCCCAAAAAACCTGCGCATGCGCATCCCACAAAACCCTCACGTGTTTTTACTCGACTAGCCTGCGGGATGCATCCTCTCGCACGTGTTTTTACTCGACTAGCCTGCGGGATGCATCCTCTCGCACGTGTTTTTACTCGACTACCCTGCGGGATGCATCCTCTCGCACGTGTTTTTACTCGACTACCCTGCGGGATGCATCCTCTCGCACGTGTTTTTACTCGACTAGCCTGCAGGATGCATCCTCTCGCACGTGTTTTTACTCGACTAGCCTGCGGGATGCATCCTCTCGCACGTGTTTTTACTCGACTAGCCTGCGGGATGCATCCTCTCGCACGTGTTTTTGCTCGACTAGCCATGCGCATCCCAAAAAACCTGCGCATGCGCATCCCACAAAACCTCGCACGTGTTTTTACTCGACTAGCCTGCGGGATGCATCCTCTCGCACGTGTTTTTACTCGACTAGCCTGCGGGATGCATCCTCTCGCACGTGTTTTTACTCGACTACCCTGCAGGATGCATCCTCTCGCACGTGTTTTTACTCGACTACCCAGCGGGATGCATCCTCTCGCACGTGTTTTTGCTCGACTAGCCATGCGCATCCCAAAAAACCTGCGCATGCGCATCCCACAAAACCTGCGCATGCGCATCCCACAAAACCTCGCACGTGTTTTTACTCGACTAGCCTGCGGGATGCATCCTCTCGCACGTGTTTTTGCTCGACTAGGCATGCGCATCCCAAAAAACCTGCGCATGCGCATCCCAAAAAACCTGCGCATGCGCATCCCACAAAACCTGCGCATGCGCATCCCACAAAACCTCGCACGTGTTTTTACTCGACTAGCCTGCGGGATGCATCCTCTCGCACGTGTTTTTACTCGACTACCCTGCGGGATGCATCCTCTCGCACGTGTTTTTACTCGACTAGCCTGCGGGATGCATCCTCTCGCACGTGTTTTTACTCGACTAGCCTGCGGGATGCATCCTCTCGCACGTGTTTTTACTCGACTAGCCTGCGGGATGCATCCTCTCGCACGTGTTTTTGCTCGACTAGCCTGCGGGATGCATCCTCTCGCACGTGTTTTTGCTCGACTAGGCATGCGCATCCCAAAAAACCTGCGCATGCGCATCCCACAAAACCTCGCACGTGTTTTTACTCGACTAGCCTGCAAGATGCATCCTCTCGCACGTGTTTTTACTCGACTAGCCTGCGGGATGCATCCTCTCGCACGTGTTTTTGCTCGACTAGCCTGCGGGATGCATCCTCTCGCACGTGTTTTTGCTCGACTAGCCTGCGGGATGCATCCTCTCGCACGTGTTTTTACTCGACTAGCCTGCAGGATGCATCCTCTCGCACGTGTTTTTACTCGACTAGCCTGCGGGATGCATCCTCTCGCACGTGTTTTTACTCGACTAGCCTGCGGGATGCATCCTCTCGCACGTGTTTTTGCTCGACTAGCCATGCGCATCCCAAAAAACCTGCGCATGCGCATCCCACAAAACCCTCACGTGTTTTTACTCGACTAGCCTGCGGGATGCATCCTCTCGCACGTGTTTTTACTCGACTAGCCTGCGGGATGCATCCTCTCGCACGTGTTTTTACTCGACTACCCTGCAGGATGCATCCTCTCGCACGTGTTTTTACTCGACTACCCTGCGGGATGCATCCTCTCGCACGTGTTTTTGCTCGACTAGCCATGCGCATCCCAAAAAACCTGCGCATGCGCATCCCACAAAACCTGCGCATGCGCATCCCACAAAACCTCGCACGTGTTTTTACTCGACTAGCCTGCGGGATGCATCCTCTCGCACGTGTTTTTACTCGACTAGCCTGCGGGATGCATCCTCTCGCACGTGTTTTTACTCGACTAGCCTGCGGGATGCATCCTCTCGCACGTGTTTTTACTCGACTAGCCTGCGGGATGCATCCTCTCGCACGTGTTTTTGCTCGACTAGCCATGCGCATCCCAAAAAACCTGCGCATGCGCATCCCACAAAACCTGCGCATGCGCATCCCACAAAACCTCGCACGTGTTTTTACTCGACTAGCCTGCGGGATGCATCCTCTCGCACGTGTTTTTGCTCGACTAGCCTGCGGGATGCATCCTCTCGCACGTGTTTTTGCGCGACTAGCCTGCGGGATGCATCCTCTCGCACGTGTTTTTACTCGACTAGCCTGCAGGATGCATCCTCTCGCACGTGTTTTTACTCGACTAGCCTGCGGGATGCATCCTCTCGCACGTGTTTTTACTCGACTACCCTGCGGGATGCATCCTCTCGCACGTGTTTTTGCTCGACTAGCCATGCGCATCCCAAAAAACCTGCGCATGCGCATCCCACAAAACCTCGCACGTGTTTTTACTCGACTAGCCTGCGGGATGCATCCTCTCGCACGTGTTTTTACTCGACTAGCCTGCGGGATGCATCCTCTCGCACGTGTTTTTACTCGACTACCCTGCGGGATGCATCCTCTCGCACGTGTTTTTGCTCGACTAGCCATGCGCATCCCAAAAAACCTGCGCATGCGCATCCCACAAAACCTGCGCATGCGCATCCCACAAAACCTCGCACGTGTTTTTACTCGACTAGCCTGCGGGATGCATCCTCTCGCACGTGTTTTTACTCGAATAGCCTGCGGGATGTATCCTCTCGCACGTGTTTTTACTCGACTAGCCTGCGGGATGCATCCTCTCGCACGTGATTTTGCTCGACTAGCCATGCGCATCCCAAAAAACCTGCGCATGCGCATCCCACAAAACCAGCGCATGCGCATCCCACAAAACCTCGCACGTGTTTTTACTCGACTAGCCTGCGGGATGCATCCTCTCGCACGTGTTTTTACTCGACTAGCCTTCGGGATTCATCCTCTCGCACGTGTTTTTACTCGACTAGCCTGCGGGATGCATCCTCTCGCACGTGTTTTTGCTCGACTAGCCTGCGGGATGCATCCTCTCGCACGTGTTTTTACTCGACTAGCGTGCGGGATGCATCCTCCCGCACGTGTTTTTACTCGACTAGCCTGCGGGATACATCCTCTCGCACGTGTTTTTGCTCGACTAGCCTGCGGGATGCATCCTCTCGCACGTGTTTTTGCTCGACTAGCCTGCGGGATGCATCCTCTCGAACGTGTTTTTGCTCGACTAGCCTGCGGGACGCATCCTCTCGCACGTGTTTTTACTCGACTAGCCTGCGGGATGCATCCTCTCGCACGTGTTTTTACTCGACTAGCCTGCGGGATGCATTCTCTCGCACGTGTTTTTACTCGACTAGCCTGCGGGATGCATCCTCTCGCACGTGTTTTTGCTCGACTAGCCATGCGCTACCCAAAAAACCTGCGCATGCGCATCCCAAAAAACCTGCGCATGCGCATCCCACAAAACCTGCGCATGCGCATCCCACAAATCCTCGCACGTGTTTTTACTCGACTAGCCTGCGGGATGCATCCTCTCGCACGTGTCTTTACTCGACTAGCCTGCGGGATGCATCCTCTCGCACGTGTTTTTACTCGACTAGCCTGCGGGATGCATCCTCTCGCACGTGTTTTTGCTCGACTAGCCTGCGGGATGCATCCTCTCGCACGTGTTTTTGCTCGACTAGGCATGCGCATCCCAAAAAACCTGCGCATGCGCATCCCAAAAAACCTGCGCATGCGCATCCCACAAAACCTGCGCATGCGCATCCCACAAAACCTCGCACGTGTTTTTACTCGACTAGCCTGCGGGATGCATCCTCTCGCACGTGTTTTTCCTCGACTAGCCATGCGCATCCCAAAAAACCTGCGCATGCGCATCCCAAAAAACCTGCGCATGCGCATCCCACAAAACCTGCGCATGCGCATCCCACAAAACCTCGCACGTGTTTTTACTCGACTAGCCTGCGGGATGCATCCTCTCGCACGTGTTTTTGCTCGACTAGCCTGCGGGATGCATCCTCTCGCACGTGTTTTTGCTCGACTAGCCTGCGGGATGCATCCTCTCGCACGTGTTTGTGCTCGACTAGCCTGCGGGATGCATCCTCTCGCACGTGTTTTTACTCGACTAGCCTGCGGGATGCATCCTCTCGCACGTGTTTTTGCTCGACTAGCCTGCGGGATGCATCCTCTCGCACGTGTTTTTGCTCGAGTAGCCTGCGGGATGCATCCTCTCGCACGTGTTTTTACTCGACTAGCCTGCAGGATGCATCCTCTCGCACGTGTTTTTACTCGACTAGATTGCGGGATGCATCATCTCGCACGTGTTTTTACTCGACTAGCCTGCGGGATGCATCCTCTCGCACGTGTTTTTGCTCGACTAGCCATGCGCATCCCAAAAAACCTGCGCATGCGCATCCCACAAAACCTCGCACGTGTTTTTACTCGACTAGCCTGCGGGATGCATCCTCTCGCACGTGTTTTTACTCGACTAGCCTGCGGGATGCATCCTCTCGCACGTGTTTTTACTCGACTACCCTGCAGGATGCATCCTCTCGCACGTGTTTTTACTCGACTACCCAGCGGGATGCATCCTCTCGCACGTGTTTTTGCTCGACTAGCCATGCGCATCCCAAAAAACCTGCGCATGCGCATCCCACAAAACCTGCGCATGCGCATCCCACAAAACCTCGCACGTGTTTTTACTCGACTAGCCTGCGGGATGCATCCTCTCGCACGTGTTTTTGCTCGACTAGGCATGCGCATCCCAAAAAACCTGCGCATGCGCATCCCAAAAAACCTGCGCATGCGCATCCCACAAAACCTGCGCATGCGCATCCCACAAAACCTCGCACGTGTTTTTACTCGACTAGCCTGCGGGATGCATCCTCTCGCACGTGTTTTTACTCGACTACCCTGCGGGATGCATCCTCTCGCACGTGTTTTTACTCGACTAGCCTGCGGGATGCATCCTCTCGCACGTGTTTTTACTCGACTAGCCTGCGGGATGCATCCTCTCGCACGTGTTTTTACTCGACTAGCCTGCGGGATGCATCCTCTCGCACGTGTTTTTGCTCGACTAGCCTGCGGGATGCATCCTCTCGCACGTGTTTTTGCTCGACTAGGCATGCGCATCCCAAAAAACCTGCGCATGCGCATCCCAAAAAACCTGCGCATGCGCATCCCACAAAACCTGCGCATGCGCATCCCACAAAACCTCGCACGTGTTTTTACTCGACTAGCCTGCGGGATGCATCCTCTCGCACGTGTTTTTACTCGACTAGCCTGCGGGATGCATCCTCTCGCACGTGTTTTTACTCGACTAGCCTGCGGGATGCATCCTCTCGCACGTGTTTTTGCTCGACTAGCCATGCGCATCCCAAAAAACCTGCGCATGCGCATCCCACAAAACCTCGCACGTGTTTTTACTCGACTAGCCTGCAAGATGCATCCTCTCGCACGTGTTTTTACTCGACTAGCCTGCGGGATGCATCCTCTCGCACGTGTTTTTGCTCGACTAGCCTGCGGGATGCATCCTCTCGCACGTGTTTTTGCTCGACTAGCCTGCGGGATGCATCCTCTCGCACGTGTTTTTACTCGACTAGCCTGCAGGATGCATCCTCTCGCACGTGTTTTTACTCGACTAGCCTGCGGGATGCATCCTCTCGCACGTGTTTTTACTCGACTAGCCTGCGGGATGCATCCTCTCGCACGTGTTTTTGCTCGACTAGCCATGCGCATCCCACAAAACCTGCGCATGCGCATCCCACAAAACCTCGCACGTGTTTTTACTCGACTAGCCTGCGGGATGCATCCTCTCGCACGTGTTTTTACTCGACTAGCCTGCGGGATGCATCCTCTCGCACGTGTTTTTACTCGACTAGCCTGCGGGATGCATCCTCTCGCACGTGTTTTTACTCGACTAGCCTGCGGGATGCATCCTCTCGCACGTGTTTTTACTCGACTAGCCTGCGGGATGCATCCTCTCGCACGTGTTTTTGCTCGACTAGCCATGCGCATCCCAAAAAACCTGCGCATGCGCATCCCACAAAACCTGCGCATGCGCATCCCACAAAACCTCGCACGTGTTTTTACTCGACTAGCCTGCGGGATGCATCCTCTCGCACGTGTTTTTGCTCGACTAGCCTGCGGGATGCATCCTCTCGCACGTGTTTTTGCTCGACTAGCCATGCGCATCCCAAAAAACCTGCGCATGCGCATCCCACAAAACCTGCGCATGCGCATCCCACAAAACCTCGCACGTGTTTTTACTCGACTAGCCTGCGGGATGCATCCTCTCGCACGTGTTTTTACTCGAATAGCCTGCGGGATGTATCCTCTCGCACGTGTTTTTACTCGACTAGCCTGCGGGATGCATCCTCTCGCACGTGATTTTGCTCGACTAGCCATGCGCATCCCAAAATACCTGCGCATGCGCATCCCACAAAACCAGCGCATGCGCATCCCACAAAACCTCGCACGTGTTTTTACTCGACTAGCCTGCGGGATGCATCCTCTCGCACGTGTTTTTACTCGACTAGCCTGCGGGATGCATCCTCTCGCACGTGTTTTTACTCGACTAGCCTGCGGGATGCATTCTCTCGCACGTGTTTTTACTCGACTAGCCTGCGGGATGCATCCTCTCGCACGTGTTTTTGCTCGACTAGCCATGCGCATCCCAAAAAACCTGCGCATGCGCATCCCAAAAAACCTGCGCATGCGCATCCCACAAAACCTGCGCATGCGCATCCCACAAATCCTCGCACGTGTTTTTACTCGACTAGCCTGCGGGATGCATCCTCTCGCACGTGTCTTTACTCGACTAGCCTGCGGGATGCATCCTCTCGCACGTGTTTTTACTCGACTAGCCTGCGGGATGCATCCTCTCGCACGTGTTTTTGCTCGACTAGCCTGCGGGATGCATCCTCTCGCACGTGTTTTTGCTCGACTAGGCATGCGCATCCCAAAAAACCTGCGCATGCGCATCCCAAAAAACCTGCGCATGCGCATCCCACAAAACCTGCGCATGCGCATCCCACAAAACCTCGCACGTGTTTTTACTCGACTAGCCTGCGGGATGCATCCTCTCGCACGTGTTTTTCCTCGACTAGCCATGCGCATCCCAAAAAACCTGCGCATGCGCATCCCAAAAAACCTGCGCATGCGCATCCCACAAAACCTGCGCATGCGCATCCCACAAAACCTCGCACGTGTTTTTACTCGACTAGCCTGCGGGATGCATCCTCTCGCACGTGTTTTTGCTCGACTAGCCTGCGGGATGCATCCTCTCGCACGTGTTTTTGCTCGATTAGCCATGCGCATCCCAAAAAACCTGCGCATGCGCATCCCACAAAACCTGCGCATGCGCATCCCACAAAACCTCGCACGTGTTTTTACTCGACTAGCCTGCGGGATGCATCCTCTCGCACGTGTTTTTGCTCGACTAGCCTGCGGGATGCATCCTCTCGCACGTGCTTTTGCTCGACTAGCCATGCGCATCCCAAAAATCCTGCGCATGCGCATCCCACAAAACCTGCGCATGCGCATCCCACAAAACCTCGCACGTGTTTTTACTCGACTAGCCTGCGGGATGCATCCTCTCGCACGTGTTTTTGCTCGACTAGCCTGCGGGATGCATCCTCTCGCACGTGTTTTTGCTCGACTAGCCTGCGGGATGCATCCTCTCGCACGTGTTTTTGCTCGACTAGCCTGCGGGACGCATCCTCTCGCACGTGTTTTTACTCGACTAGCCTGCGGGATGCATCCTCTCGCACGTGTTTTTACTCGACTAGCCTTCGGGATTCATCCTCTCGCACGTGTTTTTACTCGACTAGCCTGCGGGATGCATCCTCTCGCACGTGTTTTTACTCGACTAGCCTGCGGGATGCATCCTCCCGCACGTGTTTTTACTCGACTAGCCTGCGGGATACATCCTCTCGCACGTGTTTTTGCTCGACTAGCCTGCGGGATGCATCCTCTCGCACGTGTTTTTGCTCGACTAGCCTGCGGGACGCATCCTCTCGCACGTGTTTTTACTCGACTAGCCTGCGGGATGCATCCTCTCGCACGTGTTTTTACTCGACTAGCCTGCGGGATGCATCCTCTCGCACGTGTTTTTACTCGACTACCCTGCGGGATGCATCCTCTCGCACGTGTTTTTGCTCGACTAGCCATGCGCATCCCACAAAACCTGCGCATGCGCATCCCACAAAACCTGCGCATGCGCATCCCACAAAACCTCGCACGTGTTTTTACTCGTCTAGCCTGCGGGATGCATCCTCTCGCACGTGTTTTTACTCGACTAGCCTGCAGGATGCATCCTCTCGCACGTGTTTTTACTCGACTAGCCTGCGGGATGCATCCTCTCGCACGTGTTTTTGCTCGACTAGCCATGCGCATCCCAAAAAACCTGCGCATGCGCATCCCACAAAACCTGCGCATGCGCATCCCACAAAACCTCGCACGTGTTTTTACTCGACTAGCCTGCGGGATGCATCCTCTCGCACGTGTTTTTACTCGACTAGCCTGCGGGATGCATCCTCTCGCACGTGTTTTTGCTCGACTAGCCTGCGGGATGCATCCTCTCGCACGTGCTTTTGCTCGACTAGCCATGCGCATCCCAAAAATCCTGCGCATGCGCATCCCACAAAACCTGCGCATGCGCATCCCACAAAACCTCGCACGTGTTTTTACTCGACTAGCCTGCGGGATGCATCCTCTCGCACGTGTTTTTACTCGACTAGCCTGCGGGATGCATCCTCTCGCACGTGTTTTTACTCGACTACCCTGCGGGATGCATCCTCTCGCACGTGTTTTTGCTCGACTAGCCATGCGCATCCCAAAAAACCTGCGCATGCGCATCCCACAAAACCTGCGCATGCGCATCCCACAAAACCTCGCACGTGTTTTTACTCGACTAGCCTGCGGGATGCATCCTCTCGCACGTGTTTTTACTCGACTAGCCTGCGGGATGCATCCTCTCGCACGTGTTTTTGCTCGACTAGCCTGCGGGATGCATCCTCTCGCACGTGTTTTTGCTCGACTAGCCTGCGGGACGCATCCTCTCGCACGTGTTTTTACTCGACTAGCCTGCGGGATGCATCCTCTCGCACGTGTTTTTACTCGACTAGCCTTCGGGATTCATCCTCTCGCACGTGTTTTTACTCGACTAGCCTGCGGGATGCATCCTCTCGCACGTGTTTTTACTCGACTAGCCTGCGGGATGCATCCTCCCGCACGTGTTTTTACTCGTCTAGCCTGCGGGATACATCCTCTCGCACGTGTTTTTGCTCGACTAGCCTGCGGGATGCATCCTCTCGCACGTGTTTTTGCTCGACTAGCCTGCGGGATGCATCCTCTCGCACGTGTTTATGCTCGACTAGCCTGCGGGACGCATCCTCCCGCACGTGTTTTTACTCGACTAGCCTGCGGGATACATCCTCTCGCACGTGTTTTTACTCGACTAGCCTGCGGGATGCATCCTCTCGCACGTGTTTTTGCTCGACTAGCCTGCGGGATGCATCCTCTCGCACGTGTTTTTGCTCGACTAGCCTGCGGGATGCATCCTCTCGCACGTGTTTATGCTCGACTAGCCTGCGGGACGCATCCTCCCGCACGTGTTTTTACTCGGCTAGCCTGCGGGATACATCCTCTCGCACGTGTTTTTACTCGACTAGCCTGCGGGATGCATCCCCTCGCACGTGTTTTTACTCGACTAGCCTTCGGGATTCATCCTCTCGCACGTGTTTTTACTCGACTAGCCTGCAGGATGCATCCTCTCGCACGTGTTTTTACTCGACTAGCCTGCGGGATGCATCATCTCGCACGTGTTTTTACTCGACTAGCCTGCGGGATGCATCCTCTCGCACGTGTTTTTGCTCGACTAGCCATGCGCATCCCAAAAAACCTGCGCATGCGCATCCCACAAAACCTCGCACGTGTTTTTACTCGACTAGCCTGCGGGATGCATCCTCTCGCACGTGTTTTTACTCGACTAGCCTGCGGGATGCATCCTCTCGCACGTGTTTTTGCTCGACTAGCCTGCGGGATGCATCCTCTCGCACGTGTTTTTGCTCGACTAGGCATGCGCATCCCAAAAAACCTGCGCATGCGCATCCCAAAAAACCTGCGCATGCGCATCCCACAAAACCTGCGCATGCGCATCCCACAAAACCTCGCACGTGTTTTTACTCGACTAGCCTGCGGGATGCATCCTCTCGCACGTGTTTTTACTCGACTAGCCTGCGGGATGCATCCTCTCGCACGTGTTTTTACTCGACTAGCCTGCGGGATGCATCCTCTCGCACGTGTTTTTGCTCGACTAGCCATGCGCATCCCAAAAAACCTGCGCATGCGCATCCCACAAAACCTCGCACGTGTTTTTACTCGACTAGCCTGCAAGATGCATCCTCTCGCACGTGTTTTTACTCGACTAGCCTGCGGGATGCATCCTCTCGCACGTGTTTTTGCTCGACTAGCCTGCGGGATGCATCCTCTCGCACGTGTTTTTGCTCGACTAGCCTGCGGGATGCATCCTCTCGCACGTGTTTTTACTCGACTAGCCTGCAGGATGCATCCTCTCGCACGTGTTTTTACTCGACTAGCCTGCGGGATGCATCCTCTCGCACGTGTTTTTACTCGACTAGCCTGCGGGATGCATCCTCTCGCACGTGTTTTTGCTCGACTAGCCATGCGCATCCCAAAAAACCTGCGCATGCGCATCCCACAAAACCCTCACGTGTTTTTACTCGACTAGCCTGCGGGATGCATCCTCTCGCACGTGTTTTTACTCGACTAGCCTGCGGGATGCATCCTCTCGCACGTGTTTTTACTCGACTACCCTGCAGGATGCATCCTCTCGCACGTGTTTTTACTCGACTACCCTGCGGGATGCATCCTCTCGCACGTGTTTTTGCTCGACTAGCCATGCGCATCCCAAAAAACCTGCGCATGCGCATCCCACAAAACCTGCGCATGCGCATCCCACAAAACCTCGCACGTGTTTTTACTCGACTAGCCTGCGGGATGCATCCTCTCGCACGTGTTTTTACTCGACTAGCCTGCGGGATGCATCCTCTCGCACGTGTTTTTACTCGACTAGCCTGCGGGATGCATCCTCTCGCACGTGTTTTTACTCGACTAGCCTGCGGGATGCATCCTCTCGCACGTGTTTTTGCTCGACTAGCCATGCGCATCCCAAAAAACCTGCGCATGCGCATCCCACAAAACCTGCGCATGCGCATCCCACAAAACCTCGCACGTGTTTTTACTCGACTAGCCTGCGGGATGCATCCTCTCGCACGTGTTTTTGCTCGACTAGCCTGCGGGATGCATCCTCTCGCACGTGTTTTTGCTCGACTAGCCATGCGCATCCCAAAAAACCTGCGCATGCGCATCCCACAAAACCTGCGCATGCGCATCCCACAAAACCTCGCACGTGTTTTTACTCGACTAGCCTGCGGGATGCATCCTCTCGCACGTGTTTTTACTCGAATAGCCTGCGGGATGTATCCTCTCGCACGTGTTTTTACTCGACTAGCCTGCGGGATGCATCCTCTCGCACGTGATTTTGCTCGACTAGCCATGCGCATCCCAAAATACCTGCGCATGCGCATCCCACAAAACCAGCGCATGCGCATCCCACAAAACCTCGCACGTGTTTTTACTCGACTAGCCTGCGGGATGCATCCTCTCGCACGTGTTTTTACTCGACTAGCCTGCGGGATGCATCCTCTCGCACGTGTTTTTACTCGACTAGCCTGCGGGATGCATTCTCTCGCACGTGTTTTTACTCGACTAGCCTGCGGGATGCATCCTCTCGCACGTGTTTTTGCTCGACTAGCCATGCGCATCCCAAAAAACCTGCGCATGCGCATCCCAAAAAACCTGCGCATGCGCATCCCACAAAACCTGCGCATGCGCATCCCACAAATCCTCGCACGTGTTTTTACTCGACTAGCCTGCGGGATGCATCCTCTCGCACGTGTCTTTACTCGACTAGCCTGCGGGATGCATCCTCTCGCACGTGTTTTTACTCGACTAGCCTGCGGGATGCATCCTCTCGCACGTGTTTTTGCTCGACTAGCCTGCGGGATGCATCCTCTCGCACGTGTTTTTGCTCGACTAGGCATGCGCATCCCAAAAAACCTGCGCATGCGCATCCCAAAAAACCTGCGCATGCGCATCCCACAAAACCTGCGCATGCGCATCCCACAAAACCTCGCACGTGTTTTTACTCGACTAGCCTGCGGGATGCATCCTCTCGCACGTGTTTTTCCTCGACTAGCCATGCGCATCCCAAAAAACCTGCGCATGCGCATCCCAAAAAACCTGCGCATGCGCATCCCACAAAACCTGCGCATGCGCATCCCACAAAACCTCGCACGTGTTTTTACTCGACTAGCCTGCGGGATGCATCCTCTCGCACGTGTTTTTGCTCGACTAGCCTGCGGGATGCATCCTCTCGCACGTGTTTTTGCTCGATTAGCCATGCGCATCCCAAAAAACCTGCGCATGCGCATCCCACAAAACCTGCGCATGCGCATCCCACAAAACCTCGCACGTGTTTTTACTCGACTAGCCTGCGGGATGCATCCTCTCGCACGTGTTTTTGCTCGACTAGCCTGCGGGATGCATCCTCTCGCACGTGCTTTTGCTCGACTAGCCATGCGCATCCCAAAAATCCTGCGCATGCGCATCCCACAAAACCTGCGCATGCGCATCCCACAAAACCTCGCACGTGTTTTTACTCGACTAGCCTGCGGGATGCATCCTCTCGCACGTGTTTTTGCTCGACTAGCCTGCGGGATGCATCCTCTCGCACGTGTTTTTGCTCGACTAGCCTGCGGGATGCATCCTCTCGCACGTGTTTTTGCTCGACTAGCCTGCGGGACGCATCCTCTCGCACGTGTTTTTACTCGACTAGCCTGCGGGATGCATCCTCTCGCACGTGTTTTTACTCGACTAGCCTTCGGGATTCATCCTCTCGCACGTGTTTTTACTCGACTAGCCTGCGGGATGCATCCTCTCGCACGTGTTTTTACTCGACTAGCCTGCGGGATGCATCCTCCCGCACGTGTTTTTACTCGACTAGCCTGCGGGATACATCCTCTCGCACGTGTTTTTGCTCGACTAGCCTGCGGGATGCATCCTCTCGCACGTGTTTTTGCTCGACTAGCCTGCGGGACGCATCCTCTCGCACGTGTTTTTACTCGACTAGCCTGCGGGATGCATCCCCTCGCACGTGTTTTTACTCGACTAGCCTGCGGGATGCATCCTCTCGCACGTGTTTTTACTCGACTACCCTGCGGGATGCATCCTCTCGCACGTGTTTTTGCTCGACTAGCCATGCGCATCCCACAAAACCTGCGCATGCGCATCCCACAAAACCTGCGCATGCGCATCCCACAAAACCTCGCACGTGTTTTTACTCGTCTAGCCTGCGGGATGCATCCTCTCGCACGTGTTTTTACTCGACTAGCCTGCAGGATGCATCCTCTCGCACGTGTTTTTACTCGACTAGCCTGCGGGATGCATCCTCTCGCACGTGTTTTTGCTCGACTAGCCATGCGCATCCCAAAAAACCTGCGCATGCGCATCCCACAAAACCTGCGCATGCGCATCCCACAAAACCTCGCACGTGTTTTTACTCGACTAGCCTGCGGGATGCATCCTCTCGCACGTGTTTTTACTCGACTAGCCTGCGGGATGCATCCTCTCGCACGTGTTTTTGCTCGACTAGCCTGCGGGATGCATCCTCTCGCACGTGCTTTTGCTCGACTAGCCATGCGCATCCCAAAAATCCTGCGCATGCGCATCCCACAAAACCTGCGCATGCGCATCCCACAAAACCTCGCACGTGTTTTTACTCGACTAGCCTGCGGGATGCATCCTCTCGCACGTGTTTTTACTCGACTAGCCTGCGGGATGCATCCTCTCGCACGTGTTTTTACTCGACTACCCTGCGGGATGCATCCTCTCGCACGTGTTTTTGCTCGACTAGCCATGCGCATCCCAAAAAACCTGCGCATGCGCATCCCACAAAACCTGCGCATGCGCATCCCACAAAACCTCGCACGTGTTTTTACTCGACTAGCCTGCGGGATGCATCCTCTCGCACGTGTTTTTACTCGACTAGCCTGCGGGATGCATCCTCTCGCACGTGTTTTTGCTCGACTAGCCTGCGGGATGCATCCTCTCGCACGTGTTTTTACTCGACTAGCCTGCGGGATGCATCCTCCCGCACGTGTTTTTACTCGACTAGCCTGCGGGATACATCCTCTCGCACGTGTTTTTGCTCGACTAGCCTGCGGGATGCATCCTCTCGCACGTGTTTTTGCTCGACTAGCCTGCGGGATGCATCCTCTCGCACGTGTTTTTGCTCGACTAGCCTGCGGGACGCATCCTCTCGCACGTGTTTTTACTCGACTAGCCTGCGGGATGCATCCTCTCGCACGTGTTTTTACTCGACTAGCCTTCGGGATTCATCCTCTCGCACGTGTTTTTACTCGACTAGCCTGCGGGATGCATCCTCTCGCACGTGTTTTTACTCGACTAGCCTGCGGGATGCATCCTCCCGCACGTGTTTTTACTCGACTAGCCTGCGGGATACATCCTCTCGCACGTGTTTTTGCTCGACTAGCCTGCGGGATGCATCCTCTCGCACGTGTTTTTGCTCGACTAGCCTGCGGGATGCATCCTCTCGCACGTGTTTATGCTCGACTAGCCTGCGGGACGCATCCTCCCGCACGTGTTTTTACTCGACTAGCCTGCGGGATACATCCTCTCGCACGTGTTTTTACTCGACTAGCCTGCGGGATGCATCCTCTCGCACGTGTTTTTGCTCGACTAGCCTGCGGGATGCATCCTCTCGCACGTGTTTTTGCTCGACTAGCCTGCGGGATGCATCCTCTCGCACGTGTTTATGCTCGACTAGCCTGCGGGACGCATCCTCCCGCACGTGTTTTTACTCGGCTAGCCTGCGGGATACATCCTCTCGCACGTGTTTTTACTCGACTAGCCTGCGGGATGCATCCCCTCGCACGTGTTTTTACTCGACTAGCCTTCGGGATTCATCCTCTCGCACGTGTTTTTACTCGACTAGCCTGCGGGATGCATCCTCTCGCACGTGTTTTTGCTCGACTAGCCTGCGGGATGCATCCTCTCGCACGTGTTTTTACTCGACTAGCCTGCGGGATGCATCCTCCCGCACGTGTTTTTACTCGACTAGCCTGCGGGATACATCCTCTCGCACGTGTTTTTGCTCGACTAGCCTGCGGGATGCATCCTCTCGCACGTGTTTTTGCTCGACTAGCCTGCGGGATGCATCCTCTCGCACGTGTTTTTGCTCGACTAGCCTGCGGGACGCATCCTCTCGCACGTGTTTTTACTCGACTAGCCTGCGGGATGCATCCTCTCGCACGTGTTTTTACTCGACTAGCCTGCGGGATGCATCCTCTCGCACGTGTTTTTACTCGACTACCCTGCGGGATGCATGCTCTCGCACGTGTTTTTGCTCGACTAGCCATGCGCATCCCAAAAAACCTGCGCATGCGCATCCCACAAAACCTGCGCATGCGCATCCCACAAAACCTCGCACGTGTTTTTACTCGACTAGCCTGCGGGATGCATCCTCTCGCACGTGTTTTTACTCGACTAGCCTGCAGGATGCATCCTCTCGCACGTGTTTTTACTCGACTAGCCTGCGGGATGCATCCCCTCGCACGTGTTTTTGCTCGACTAGCCATGCGCATCCCAAAAAACCTGCGCATGCGCATTCCAAAAAACCTGCGCATGCGCATCCCACAAAACCTGCGCATGCGCATCCCACAAAACCTCGCACGTGTTTTTACTCGACTAGCCTGCGGGATGCATCCTCTCGCACGTGTTTTTACTCGACTAGCCTGCGGGATGCATCCTCTCGCACGTGTTTTTACTCGACTAGCCTGCGGGATGCATCCTCTCGCACGTGTTTTTGCTCGACTAGCCTGCGGGATGCATCCTCTCGCACGTGTTTTTACTCGACTAGGCATGCGCATCCCAAAAAACCTGCGCATGCGCATCCCACAAAACCTCGCACGTGTTTTTACTCGACTAGCCTGCGGGATGCATCCTCTCGCACGTGTTTTTACTCGACTAGCCTGCGGGATGCATCCTCTCGCACGTGTTTTTGCTCGACTAGCCTGCGGGATGCATCCTCTCGCACGTGTTTTTGCTCGACTAGCCTGCGGGATGCATCCTCTCGCACGTGTTTTTACTCGACTAGCCTGCAGGATGCATCCTCTCGCACGTGTTTTTACTCGACTAGCCTGCGGGATGCATCCTCTCGCACGTGTTTTTACTCGACTAGCCTGCGGGATGCATCCTCTCGCACGTGTTTTTGCTCGACTAGCCATGCGCATCCCAAAAAACCTGCGCATGCGCATCCCACAAAACCCTCACGTGTTTTTACTCGACTAGCCTGCGGGATGCATCCTCTCGCACGTGTTTTTACTCGACTAGCCTGCGGGATGCATCCTCTCGCACGTGTTTTTACTCGACTACCCTGCAGGATGCATCCTCTCGCACGTGTTTTTACTCGACTACCCTGCGGGATGCATCCTCTCGCACGTGTTTTTGCTCGACTAGCCATGCGCATCCCAAAAAACCTGCGCATGCGCATCCCACAAAACCTGCGCATGCGCATCCCACAAAACCTCGCACGTGTTTTTACTCGACTAGCCTGCGGGATGCATCCTCTCGCACGTGTTTTTGCTCGACTAGGCATGCGCATCCCAAAAAACCTGCGCATGCGCATCCCTAAAAACCTGCGCATGCGCATCCCACAAAACCTGCGCATGCGCATCCCACAAAACCTCGCACGTGTTTTTACTCGACTAGCCTGCGGGATGCATCCTCTCGCACGTGTTTTTACTCGACTAGCCTGCGGGATGCATCCTCTCGCACGTGTTTTTACTCGACTAGCCTGCGGGATGCATCCTCTCGCACGTGTTTTTACTCGACTAGCCTGCGGGATGCATCCTCTCGCACGTGTTTTTGCTCGACTAGCCATGCGCATCCCAAAAAACCTGCGCATGCGCATCCCACAAAACCTGCGCATGCGCATCCCACAAAACCTCGCACGTGTTTTTACTCGAGTAGCCTGCGGGATGCATCCTCTCGCACGTGTTTTTGCTCGACTAGCCTGCGGGATGCATCCTCTCGCACGTGTTTTTGCGCGACTAGCCTGCGGGATGCATCCTCTCGCACGTGTTTTTACTCGACTAGCCTGCAGGATGCATCCTCTCGCACGTGTTTTTACTCGACTACCCTGCGGGATGCATCCTCTCGCACGTGTTTTTGCTCGACTAGCCATGCGCATCCCAAAAAACCTGCCCATGCGCATCCCACAAAACCTCGCACGTGTTTTTACTCGACTAGCCTGCGGGATGCATCCTCCCGCACGTGTTTTTACTCGACTAGCCTGCGGGATACATCCTCTCGCACGTGTTTTTGCTCGACTAGCCTGCGGGATGCATCCTCTCGCACGTGTTTTTGCTCGACTAGCCTGCGGGATGCATCATCTCGCACGTGTTTTTGCTCGACTAGCCTGCGGGACGCATCCTCTCGCACGTGTTTTTACTCGACTAGCCTGCGGGATGCATCCTCTCGCACGTGTTTTTGCTCGACTAGCCATGCGCATCCCAAAAAACCTGCGCATGCGCATCCCACAAAACCCTCACGTGTTTTTACTCGACTAGCCTGCGGGATGCATCCTCTCGCACGTGTTTTTACTCGACTAGCCTGCGGGATGCATCCTCTCGCACGTGTTTTTACTCGACTACCCTGCAGGATGCATCCTCTCGCACGTGTTTTTACTCGACTACCCTGCGGGATGCATCCTCTCGCACGTGTTTTTTCTCGACTAGCCATGCGCATCCCAAAAAACCTGCGCATGCGCATCCCACAAAACCTGCGCATGCGCATCCCACAAAACCTCGCACGTGTTTTTACTCGACTAGCCTGCGGGATGCATCCTCTCGCACGTGTTTTTGCTCGACTAGGCATGCGCATCCCAAAAAACCTGCGCATGCGCATCCCAAAAAACCTGCGCATGCGCATCCCACAAAACCTGCGCATGCGCATCCCACAAAACCTCGCACGTGTTTTTACTCGACTAGCCTGCGGGATGCATCCTCTCGCACGTGTTTTTACTCGACTAGCCTGCGGGATGCATCCTCTCGCACGTATTTTTACTCGACTAGCCTGCGGGATGCATCCTCTCGCACGTGTTTTTGCTCGACTAGCCTGCGGGATGCATCCTCTCGCACGTGTTTTTGCTCGACTAGCCTGCGGGACGCATCCTCTCGCACGTGTTTTTGCTCGACTAGCCTGCGGGATGCATCCTCTCGCACGTGTTTATGCTCGACTAGCCTGCGGGACGCATCCTCCCGCACGTGTTTTTACTCGACTAGCCTGCGGGATACATCCTCTCGCACGTGTTTTTACTCGACTAGCCTGCGGGATGCATCCTCTCGCACGTGTTTTTACTCGACTAGCCTTCGGGATGCATCCTCTCGCACGTGTTTTTGCTCGACTAGCCTGCGGGATGCATCCTCTCGCACGTGTTTTTGCTCGACTAGCCTGCGGGACGCATCCTCTCGCACGTGTTTTTACTCGACTAGCCTGCGGGATGCATCCTCTCGCACGTGTTTTTACTCGACTAGCCTTCGGGATTCATCCTCTCGCACGTGTTTTTACTCGACTAGCCTGCGGGATGCATCCTCTCGCACGTGTTTTTACTCGACTAGCCTGCGGGATGCATCCTCCCGCACGTGTTTTTACTCGACTAGCCTGCGGGATACATCCTCTCGCACGTGTTTTTGCTCGACTAGCCTGCGGGATGCATCCTCTCGCACGTGTTTTTGCTCGACTAGCCTGCGGGATGCATCCTCTCGCACGTGTTTATGCTCGACTAGCCTGCGGGACGCATCCTCCCGCACGTGTTTTTACTCGACTAGCCTGCGGGATACATCCTCTCGCACGTGTTTTTACTCGACTAGCCTGCGGGATGCATCCTCTCGCACGTGTTTTTGCTCGACTAGCCTGCGGGATGCATCCTCTCGCACGTGTTTTTGCTCGACTAGCCTGCGGGATGCATCCTCTCGCACGTGTTTATGCTCGACTAGCCTGCGGGACGCATCCTCCCGCACGTGTTTTTACTCGACTAGCCTGCGGGATACATCCTCTCGCACGTGTTTTTACTCGACTAGCCTGCGGGATGCATCCTCTCGCACGTGTTTTTACTCGACTAGCCTTCGGGATTCATCCTCTCGCACGTGTATTTACTCGACTAGCCTGCGGGATGCATCCTCTCGCACGTGTTTTTGCTCGACTAGCCTGCGGGATGCATCCTCTCGCACGTGTTTTTACTCGACTAGCCTGCGGGATGCATCCTCCCGCACGTGTTTTTACTCGACTAGCCTGCGGGATACATCCTCTCGCACGTGTTTTTGCTCGACTAGCCTGCGGGATGCATCCTCTCGCACGTGTTTTTGCTCGACTAGCCTGCGGGATGCATCCTCTCGCACGTGTTTTTGCTCGACTAGCCTGCGGGACGCATCCTCTCGCACGTGTTTTTACTCGACTAGCCTGCGGGATGCATCCTCTCGCACGTGTTTTTACTCGACTAGCCTGCGGGATGCATCCACTCGCACGTGTTTTTACTCGACTACCCTGCGGGATGCATGCTCTCGCACGTGTTTTTGCTCGACTAGCCATGCGCATCCCAAAAAACCTGCGCATGCGCATCCCACAAAACCTGCGCATGCGCATCCCACAAAACCTCGCACGTGTTTTTACTCGACTAGCCTGCGGGATGCATCCTCTCGCACGTGTTTTTACTCGACTAGCCTGCAGGATGCATCCTCTCGCACGTGTTTTTACTCGACTAGCCTGCGGGATGCATCCCCTCGCACGTGTTTTTGCTCGACTAGCCATGCGCATCCCAAAAAACCTGCGCATGCGCATTCCAAAAAACCTGCGCATGCGCATCCCACAAAACCTGCGCATGCGCATCCCACAAAACCTCGCACGTGTTTTTACTCGACTAGCCTGCGGGATGCATCCTCTCGCACGTGTTTTTACTCGACTAGCCTGCGGGATGCATCCTCTCGCACGTGTTTTTACTCGACTAGCCTGCGGGATGCATCCTCTCGCACGTGTTTTTGCTCGACTAGCCTGCGGGATGCATCCTCTCGCACGTGTTTTTACTCGACTAGGCATGCGCATCCCAAAAAATCTGCGCATGCGCATCCCACAAAACCTGCGCATGCGCATCCCACAAAACCTCGCACGTGTTTTTACTCGACTAGCCTGCGGGATGCATCCTCTCGCACGTGTTTTTACTCGACTAGCCTGCGGGATGCATCCTCTCGCACGTGTTTTTACTCGACTACCCTGCGGGATGCATCCTCTCGCACGTGTTTTTACTCGACTAGCCTGCGGGATGCATCCTCTCGCACGTGTTTTTCCTCGACTACCCATGCGCATCCCAAAAAACCTGCGCATGCGCATCCCAAAAAACCTGCGCATGCGCAACCCAAAAAACCTGCGCATGCGCATCCCACAAAACCTCGCACGTGTTTTTACTCGACTAGCCTGCGGGATGCATCCTCTCGCACGTGTTTTTGCTCGACTAGCCTGCGGGATGCATCCTCTCGCACGTGTTTTTACTCGACTACCCTGCGGGATGCATCCTCTCGCACGTGTTTTTGCTCGACTAGCCATGCGCATCCCAAAAAACCTGCGCATGCGCATCCCACAAAACACTGCGCATGCGCATCCCACAAAACCTCGCACGTGTTTTTACTCGGCTAGCCTGCGGGATGCATCGTCTCGCACGTGTTTTTGCTCGACTAGCCTGCGGGATGCATCCTCTCGCACGTGTTTTTGCTCGACTAGCCATGCGCATCCCACAAAACCTGCGCATGCGCATCCCACAAAACCTCGCACGTGTTTTTACTCGACTAGCCTGCGGGATGCATCCTCTCGCACGTGTTTTTGCTCGACTAGCCTGCGGGATGCATCCTCTCGCACGTGTTTTTGCTCGACTAGCCATGCGCATCCCAAAAAACCAGCGCATGCGCATCCCACAAAACCTGCGCATGCGCATCCCACAAAACCTCGCACGTGTTTTTACTCGACTAGCCTGCGGGTTGCATCCTCTCGCACGTGTTTTTACTCGACTAGCCTGCGGGATGCATCCTCTCGCACGTGTTTTTACTCGACTAGCCTGCGGGATGCATCCTCTCGCACGTGTTTTTACTCGACTAGCCTGCGGGATGCATCCTCTCGCACGTGTTTTTCCTCGACTAGCCATGCGCATCCCAAAAAACCTGCGCATGCGCACCCCACAAAACCTCGCACGTGTTTTTACTCGACTAGCCTGCGGGATGCATCCTCTCGCACGTGTTTTTGCTCGACTAGCCTGCAGGATGCATCCTCTCGCACGTGTTTTTCCTCGACTAGCCATGCGCGACCCAAAAAACCTGCGCATGCGCATCCCAAAAAACCTGCGCATGCGCATCCCACAAAACCTCGCACGTGTTTTTACTCGACTAGCCTGCGGGTTGCATCCTCTCGCACGTGTTTTTACTCGACTAGCCTGCGGGATGCATCCTCTCGCACGTGTTTTTACTCGACTAGCCTGCGTGATACATCCTCTCGCACGTGTTTTTGCTCGACTAGCCTGCGGGATGCATCCTCTCGCACGTGTTTTTGCTCGACTAGCCTGCGGGACGCATCCTCTCGCACGTGTTTTTACTCGACTAGCCTGCGGGATGCATCCTCTCGCACGTGTTTTTACTCGACTAGCCTTCGGGATTCATCCTCTCGCACGTGTTTTTACTCGACTAGCCTGCGGGATGCATCCTCTCGCACGTGTTTTTACTCGACTAGCCTGCGGGATGCATCCTCCCGCACGTGTTTGTACTCGACTAGCCTGCGGGATACATCCTCTCGCACGTGTTTTTGCTCGACTAGCCTGCGGGATGCATCCTCTCGCACGTGTTTTTGCTCGACTAGCCTGCGGGATGCATCCTCTCGCACGTGTTTATGCTCGACTAGCCTGCGGGACGCATCCTCCCGCACGTGTTTTTACTCGACTAGCCTGCGGGATACATCCTCTCGCACGTGTTTTTACTCGACTAGCCTGCGGGATACATCCTCTCGCACGTGTTTTTGCTCGACTAGCCTGCGGGATGCATCCTCTCGCACGTGTTTTTGCTCGACTAGCCTGCGGGATGCATCCTCTCGCACGTGTTTTTGCTCGACTAGCCTGCGGGACGCATCCTCTCGCACGTGTTTTTACTCGACTAGCCTGCGGGATGCATCCTCTCGCACGTGTTTTTACTCGACTAGCCTGCGGGATGCATCCTCTCGCACGTGTTTTTACTCGACTACCCTGCGGGATGCATGCTCTCGCACGTATTTTTGCTCGACTAGCCATGCGCATCCCAAAAAACCTGCGCATGCGCATCCCACAAAACCTGCGCATGCGCATCCCACAAAACCTCGCACGTGTTTTTTCTCGACTAGCCTGCGGGATGCATCCTCCCGCACGTGTTTTTACTCGACTAGCCTGCGGGATGCATCCTCTCGCACGTGTTTTTGCTCGACTAGCCATGCGCATCCCAAAAAACCTGCGCATGCGCATCCCACAAAACCTCGCACGTGTTTTTACTCGACTAGCCTGCGGGTTGCATCCTCTCGCACGTGTTTTTACTCGACTAGCCTGCGGGGTGCATCCTCTCGCACGTGTTTTTACTCGACTAGCCTGCGTGATACATCCTCTCGCACGTGTTTTTGCTCGACTAGCCTGCGGGATGCATCCTCTCGCACGTGTTTTTGCTCGACTAGCCTGCGGGACGCATCCTCTCGCACGTGTTTTTACTCGACTAGCCTGCGGGATGCATCCTCTCGCACGTGTTTTTACTCGACTAGCCTTCGGGATTCATCCTCTCGCACGTGTTTTTACTCGACTAGCCTGCGGGATGCATCCTCTCGCACGTGTTTTTACTCGACTAGCCTGCGGGATGCATCCTCCCGCACGTGTTTGTACTCGACTAGCCTGCGGGATGCATCCTCTCGCACGTGTTTTTGCTCGACTAGCCTGCGGGATGCATCCTCTCGCACGTGTTTTTACTCGACTAGCCTGCGGGATGCATCCTCCCGCACGTGTTTTTACTCGACTAGCCTGCGGGATACATCCTCTCGCACGTGTTTTTGCTCGACTAGCCTGCGGGATGCATCCTCTCGCACGTGTTTTTGCTCGACTAGCCTGCGGGATGCATCCTCTCGCACGTGTTTTTGCTCGACTAGCCTGCGGGACGCATCCTCTCGCACGTGTTTTTACTCGACTAGCCTGCGGGATGCATCCTCTCGCACGTGTTTTTACTCGACTAGCCTGCGGGATGCATCCTCTCGCACGTGTTTTTACTCGACTACCCTGCGGGATGCATCCTCTCGCACGTGTTTTTACTCGACTACCCTGCGGGATGCATCCTCTCGCACGTGTTTTTGCTCGACTAGCCATGCGCATCCCAAAAAACCTGCGCATGCGCATCCCACAAAACCTCGCACGTGTTTTTACTCGACTAGCCTGCGGGTTGCATCCTCTCGCACGTGTTTTTACTCGACTAGCCTGCGGGATGCATCCTCTCGCACGTGTTTTTACTCGACTAGCCTGCGTGATACATCCTCTCGCACGTGTTTTTGCTCGACTAGCCTGCGGGATGCATCCTCTCGCACGTGTTTTTGCTCGACTAGCCTGCGGGACGCATCCTCTCGCACGTGTTTTTACTCGACTAGCCTGCGGGATGCATCCTCTCGCACGTGTTTTTACTCGACTAGCCTTCGGGATTCATCCTCTCGCACGTGTTTTTACTCGACTAGCCTGCGGGATGCATCCTCTCGCACGTGTTTTTACTCGACTAGCCTGCGGGATGCATCCTCCCGCACGTGTTTGTACTCGACTAGCCTGCGGGATACATCCTCTCGCACGTGTTTTTGCTCGACTAGCCTGCGGGATGCATCCTCTCGCACGTGTTTTTGCTCGACTAGCCTGCGGGATGCATCCTCTCGCACGTGTTTATGCTCGACTAGCCTGCGGGACGCATCCTCCCGCACGTGTTTTTACTCGACTAGCCTGCGGGATACATCCTCTCGCACGTGTTTTTACTCGACTAGCCTGCGGGATACATCCTCTCGCACGTGTTTTTGCTCGACTAGCCTGCGGGATGCATCCTCTCGCACGTGTTTTTGCTCGACTAGCCTGCGGGATGCATCCTCTCGCACGTGTTTTTGCTCGACTAGCCTGCGGGACGCATCCTCTCGCACGTGTTTTTACTCGACTAGCCTGCGGGATGCATCCTCTCGCACGTGTTTTTACTCGACTAGCCTGCGGGATGCATCCTCTCGCACGTGTTTTTACTCGACTACCCTGCGGGATGCAGGCTCTCGCACGTGTTTTTGCTCGACTAGCCATGCGCATCCCAAAAAACCTGCGCATGCGCATCCCACAAAACCTGCGCATGCGCATCCCACAAAACCTGCGCATGCGCATCCCACAAAACCTCGCACGTGTTTTTACTCGACTAGCCTGCGGGATGCATCCTCTCGCACGTGTTTTTACTCGACTAGCCTGCAGGATGCATCCTCTCGCACGTGTTTTTACTCGACTAGCCTGCGGGATGCATCCTCTCGCACGTGTTTTTGCTCGACTAGCCATGCGCATCCCAAAAAACCTGCGCATGCGCATCCCACAAAACCTGCGCATGCGCATCCCACAAAACCTCGCACGTGTTTTTACTCGACTAGCCTGCGGGATGCATCCTCTCGCACGTGTTTTTACTCGACTAGCCTGCGGGATGCATCCTCTCGCACGTGTTTTTACTCGACTAGCCTGCGGGATGCATCCTCTCGCACGTGTTTTTGCTCGACTAGGCATGCGCATCCCAAAAAACCTGCGCATGCGCATCCCAAAAAACCTGCGCATGCGCATCCCACAAAACCTGCGCATGCGCATCCCACAAAACCTCGCACGTGTTTTTACTCGACTAGCCTGCGGGATGCATCCTCTCGCACGTGTTTTTACTCGACTAGCCTGCGGGATGCATCCTCTCGCACGTGTTTTTGCTCGACTAGCCTGCGGGATGCATCCTCTCGCACGTGTTTTTGCTCGACTAGGCATGCGCATCCCAAAAAACCTGCGCATGCGCATCCCAAAAAACCTGCGCATGCGCATCCCACAAAACCTCGCACGTGTTTTTACTCGACTAGCCTGCGGGATGCATCCTGCCGCACGTGTTTTTACTCGACTAGCCTGCGGGATGCATCCTCTCGCACGTGTTTTTACTCGACTAGCCTGCGGGATGCATCCTCTCGTACGTGTTTTTACTCGACTACCCTGCGGGATGCATCCTCTCGCACGTGTTTTTGCTCGACTAGCCATGCGCATCCCAAAAAACCTTCGCATGCGCATCCCACAAAACCTGCGCATGCGCATCCCACAAAACCTCGCACGTGTTTTTGCTCGACTAGCCTGCGGGATGCATCCTCTCGCACGTGTTTATGCTCGACTAGCCTGCGGGACGCATCCTCCCGCACGTGTTTTTACTCGACTAGCCTGCGGGATACATCCTCTCGCACGTGTTTTTACTCGACTAGCCTGCGGGATGCATCCTCTCGCACGTGTTTTTGCTCGACTAGCCTGCGGGATGCATCCTCTCGCACGTGTTTTTGCTCGACTAGCCTGCGGGATGCATCCTCTCGCACGTGTTTATGCTCGACTAGCCTGCGGGACGCATCCTCCCGCACGTGTTTTTACTCGACTAGCCTGCGGGATACATCCTCTCGCACGTGTTTTTACTCGACTAGCCTGCGGGATGCATCCTCTCGCACGTGTTTTTACTCGACTAGCCTTCGGGATTCATCCTCTCGCACGTGTTTTTACTCGACTAGCCTGCGGGATGCATCCTCTCGCACGTGTTTTTGCTCGACTAGCCTGCGGGATGCATCCTCTCGCACGTGTTTTTACTCGACTAGCCTGCGGGATGCATCCTCCCGCACGTGTTTTTACTCGACTAGCCTGCGGGATGCATCCTCTCGCACGTGTTTTTGCTCGACTAGCCTGCGGGATGCATCCTCTCGCACGTGTTTTTGCTCGACTAGCCATGCGCATCCCAAAAAACCTGCGCATGCGCATCCCACAAAACCTCGCACGTGTTTTTTCTCGACTAGCCTGCGGGATGCATCCTCCCGCACGTGTTTTTGCTCGACTAGCCTGCGGGATGCATCCTCTCGCACGTGTTTTTGCTCGACTAGCCATGCGCATCCCAAAAAACCTGCGCATGCGCATCCCACAAAACCTGCGCATGCGCATCCCACAAAACCTCGCACGTGTTTTTACTCGACTAGCCTGCGGGTTGCATCCTCTCGCACGTGTTTTTACTCGAGTAGCCTGCGGGATGCATCCTCTCGCACGTGTTTTTACTCGACTAGCCTGCGGGATGCATCCTCTCGCACGTGTTTTTGCTGGACTAGCCTGCGGGATGCATCCTCTCGCACGTGTTTTGGCTCGACTAGCCATGCGCATCCCAAAAAACCTGCGCATGCGCATTCCACAAAACCTGCGCATGCGCATCCCACAAAACCTCGCACGTGTTTTTACTCGACTAGCCTGCGGGATGCATCCTCTCGCACGTGTTTTTACTCGACTAGCCTGCGGGATGCATCCTCTCGCACGTGTTTTTACTCGACTAGCCTGCGGGATGCATCCTCTCGCACGTGTTTTTACTCGACTAGCCTGCGGGATGCATCCTCTCGCACGTGTTTTTGCTCGACTAGCCATGCACATCCCAAAAAACCTGCGTATGCGCATCCCACAAAACCTGCGCATGCGCATCCCACAAAACCTCGCACGTGTTTTTACTCGACTAGCCTGCGGGATGCATCCTCTCGCACGTGTTTTTACTCGACTAGCCTGCGGGATGCATCCTCTCGCACGTGTTTTTACTCGACTACCCTGCGGGATGCATGCTCTCGCACGTGTTTTTGCTCGACTAGCCATGCGCATCCCAAAAAACCTGCGCATGCGCATCCCACAAAACCTCGCACGTGTTTTTACTCGACTAGCCTGCGGGATGCATCCTCTCGCACGTGTTTTTACTCGACTAGCCTGCAGGATGCATCCTCTCGCACGTGTTTTTACTCGACTAGCCTGCGGGATGCATCCTCTCGCACGTGTTTTTGCTCGACTAGCCATGCGCATCCCAAAAAACCTGCGCATGAGCATCCCAAAAAACCTGCGCATGCGCATCCCACAAAACCTGCGCATGCGCATCCCACAAAACCTCGCACGTGTTTTTACTCGACTAGCCTGCGGGATGCATCCTCTCGCACGTGTTTTTACTCGACTAACCTGCGGGATGCATCCTCTCGCACGTGTTTTTACTCGACTAGCCTGCGGGATGCATCCTCTCGCACGTGTTTTTGCTCGACTAGCCTGCGGGATGCATCCTCTCGCACGTGTTTTTGCTCGACTAGGCATGCGCATCCCAAAAAACCTGCGCATGCGCATCCCAAAAAACCTGCGCATGCGCATCCCACAAAACCTCGCACGTGTTTTTACTCGACTAGCCTGCGGGATGCATCCTCCCGCACGTGTTTTTACTCGACTAGCCTGCGGGATGCATCCTCTCGCACGTGTTTTTACTCGACTAGCCTGCGCGATGCATCCTCTCGCACGTGTTTTTACTCGACTAGCCTGCGGGATGCATCCTCTCGCACGTGTTTTTCCTCGACTAGCCATGCGCATCCCAAAAAACCTGCGCATGCGCATCCCAAAAACCTGCGCATGCGCATCCCACAAAACCTCGCACGTGTTTTTACTCGACTAGCCTGCGGGATGCATCCTCTCGCACGTGTTTTTACTCGACTAGCCTGCGGGATGCATCCTCTCGCACGTGTTTTTGCTCGACTAGCCTGCGGGATGCATCCTCTCGCACGTGTTTTTGCTCGACTAGGCATGCGCATCCCAAAAAACCTGCGCATGCGCATCCCAAAAAACCTGCGCATGCGCAACCCACAAAACCTGCGCATGCGCATCCCACAAAACCTCGCACGTGTTTTTACTCGACTAGCCTGCGGGATGCATCCTCCCGCACGTGTTTTTACTCGACTAGCCTGCGGGATGCATCCTATCGCACGTGTTTTTACTCGACTAGCCTGCGGGATGCATCCTCTCGTACGTGTTTTTACTCGACTACCCTGCGGGATGCATCCTCTCGCACGTGTTTTTGCTCGACTAGCCATGCGCATCCCAAAAAACCTTCGCATGCGCATCCCACAAAACCTGCGCATGCGCATCCCACAAAACCTCGCACGTGTTTTTACTCGACTAGCCTGCGGGATGCATCCTCTCGCACGTGTTTTTGCTCGACTAGCCTGCGGGATGCATCCTCTCGCACGTGTTTTTGCTCGACTAGCCATGCGCATCCCAAAAAACCTGCGCATGCGCATCCCACAAAACCTCGCACGTGTTTTTACTCGACTAGCCAGCGGGATGCATCCTCTCGCACGTGTTTTTGCTCGACTAGCCTGCGGGATGCATCCTCTCGCACGTGTTTTTGCTCGACTAGCCATGCGCATCCCAAAAAACCTGCGCATGCGCATCCCACAAAACCTGCGCATGCGCATCCCACAAAACCTCGCACGTGTTTTTACTCGACTAGCCTGCGGGTTGCATCCTCTCGCACGTGTTTTTACTCGACTAGCCTGCGGGATGCATCCTCTCGCACGTGTTTTTACTCGACTAGCCTGCGGGATGCATCCTCTCGCACGTGTTTTTACTCGACTAGCCTGCAGGATGCATCATCCCGCACGTGTTTTTCCTCGACTAGCCTGCAGGATGCATCCTCTCGCACGTGTTTTTCCTCGACTAGCCATGCGCATCCCAAAAAACCTGCGCATGCTCATCCCAAAAAACCTGCGCATGCGCATCCCACAAAACCTCGCACGTGTTTTTACTCGACTAGCCTGCGGGATGCATCCTCTCGCACGTGTTTTTGCTCGACTAGCCTGCGGGATGCATCCTCTCGCACGTGTTTTTGCTCGACTAGCCATGCGCATCCCAAAAAGCCTGCGCATGCGCATCCCACAAAACCTGCGCATGCGCATCCCACAAAACCTCGCACGTGTTTTTTCTCGACTAGCCTGCGGGATGCATCCTCCCGCACGTGTTTTTGCTCGACTAGCCTGCGGGATGCATCCTCTCGCACGTGTTTTTGCTCGACTAGCCATGCGCATCCCAAAAAACCTGCGCATGCGCATCCCACAAAACCTCGCACGTGTTTTTTCTCGACTAGCCTGCGGGATGCATCCTCCCGCACGTGTTTTTGCTCGACTAGCCTGCGGGATGCATCCTCTCGCACGTGTTTTTGCTCGACTAGCCATGCGCATCCCAAAAAACCTGCGCATGCGCATCCCACAAAACCTGCGCATGCGCATCCCACAAAACCTCGCACGTGTTTTTACTCGACTAGCCTGAAGGTTGCATCCTCTCGCACGTGTTTTTACTCGACTAGCCTGCGGGATCCATCCTCTCGCACGTGTTTTTACTCGACTAGCCTGCGGGATGCATCCTCTCGCACGTGTTTTTGCTGGACTAGCCTGCGGGATGCATCCTCTCGCACGTGTTTTTGCTCGACTAGCCATGCGCATCCCAAAAAACCTGCGCATGCGCATTCCACAAAACCTGCGCATGCGCATCCCACAAAACCTCGCACGTGTTTTTACTCGACTAGCCTGCGGGATGCATCCTCTCGCACGTGTTTTTACTCGACTAGCCTGCGGGATGCATCCTCTCGCACGTGTTTTTACTCGACTAGCCTGCGGGATGCATCCTCTCGCACGTGTTTTTGCTCGACTAGCCATGCGCATCCCAAAAAACCTGCGCATGCGCATCCCACAAAACCTGCGCATGCGCATCCCACAAAACCTCGCACGTGTTTTTACTCGACTAGCCTGCGGGATGCATCCTCTCGCACGTGTTTTTACTCGACTAGCCTGCGGGATGCATCCTCTCGCACGTGTTTTTACTCGACTACCCTGCGGGATGCATGCTCTCGCACGTGTTTTTGCTCGACTAGCCATGCGCATCCCAAAAAACCTGCGCATGCGCATCCCACAAAACCTCGCACGTGTTTTTACTCGACTAGCCTGCGGGATGCATCCTCTCGCACGTGTTTTTACTCGACTAGCCTGCAGGATGCATCCTCTCGCACGTGTTTTTACTCGACTAGCCTGCGGGATGCATCCTCTCGCACGTGTTTTTGCTCGACTAGCCATGCGCATCCCAAAAAACCTGCGCATGCGCATCCCAAAAAACCTGCGCATGCGCATCCCACAAAACCTGCGCATGCGCATCCCACAAAACCTCGCACGTGTTTTTACTCGACTAGCCTGCGGGATGCATCCTCTCGCACGTGTTTTTACTCGACTAACCTGCGGGATGCATCCTCTCGCACGTGTTTTTACTCGACTAGCCTGCGGGATGCATCCTCTCGCACGTGTTTTTGCTCGACTAGCCTGCGGGATGCATCCTCTCGCACGTGTTTTTGCTCGACTAGGCATGCGCATCCCAAAAAACCTGCGCATGCGCATCCCAAAAAACCTGCGCATGCGCATCCCACAAAACCTGCGCATGCGCATCCCACAAAACCTCGCACGTGTTTTTACTCGACTAGCCTGCGGGATGCATCCTCCCGCACGTGTTTTTACTCGACTAGCCTGCGGGATGCATCCTCTCGCACGTGTTTTTACTCGACTAGCCTGCGGGATGCATCCTCTCGCACGTGTTTTTACTCGACTAGCCTGCGGGATGCATCCTCTCGCACGTGTTTTTCCTCGACTAGCCATGCGCATCCCAAAAAACCTGCGCATGCGCATCCCAAAAAACCTGCGCATGCGCATCCCACAAAACCTCGCACGTGTTTTTACTCGACTAGCCTGCGGGATGCATCCTCTCGCACGTGTTTTTACTCGACTAGCCTGCGGGATGCATCCTCCCGCACGTGTTTTTACTCGACTAGCCTGCGGGATGCATCCTATCGCACGTGTTTTTACTCGACTAGCCTGCGGGATGCATCCTCTCGTACGTGTTTTTACTCGACTACCCTGCGGGATGCATCCTCTCGCACGTGTTTTTGCTCGACTAGCCATGCGCATCCCAAAAAACCTTCGCATGCGCATCCCACAAAACCTGCGCATGCGCATCCCACAAAACCTGCGCATGCGCATCCCACAAAACCTCGCACGTGTTTTTACTCGACTAGCCAGCGGGATGCATCCTCTCGCACGTGTTTTTGCTCGACTAGCCTGCGGGATGCATCCTCTCGCACGTGTTTTTACTCGACTAGCCTGCGGGATGCATCCTCCCGCACGTGTTTTTACTCGACTAGCCTGCGGGATGCATCCTCTCGCACGTGTTTTTGCTCGACTAGCCTGCGGGATGCATCCTCTCGCACGTGTTTTTGCTCGACTAGCCATGCGCATCCCAAAAAACCTGCGCATGCGCATCCCACAAAACCTCGCACGTGTTTTTTCTCGACTAGCCTGCGGGATGCATCCTCCCGCACGTGTTTTTGCTCGACTAGCCTGCGGGATGCATCCTCTCGCACGTGTTTTTGCTCGACTAGCCATGCGCATCCCAAAAAACCTGCGCATGCGCATCCCACAAAACCTGCGCATGCGCATCCCACAAAACCTCGCACGTGTTTTTACTCGACTAGCCTGCGGGTTGCATCCTCTCGCACGTGTTTTTACTCGAGTAGCCTGCGGGATGCATCCTCTCGCACGTGTTTTTACTCGACTAGCCTGCGGGATGCATCCTCTCGCACGTGTTTTTGCTGGACTAGCCTGCGGGATGCATCCTCTCGCACGTGTTTTGGCTCGACTAGCCATGCGCATCCCAAAAAACCTGCGCATGCGCATTCCACAAAACCTGCGCATGCGCATCCCACAAAACCTCGCACGTGTTTTTACTCGACTAGCCTGCGGGATGCATCCTCTCGCACGTGTTTTTACTCGACTAGCCTGCGGGATGCATCCTCTCGCACGTGTTTTTACTCGACTAGCCTGCGGGATGCATCCTCTCGCACGTGTTTTTACTCGACTAGCCTGCGGGATGCATCCTCTCGCACGTGTTTTTGCTCGACTAGCCATGCACATCCCAAAAAACCTGCGTATGCGCATCCCACAAAACCTGCGCATGCGCATCCCACAAAACCTCGCACGTGTTTTTACTCGACTAGCCTGCGGGATGCATCCTCTCGCACGTGTTTTTACTCGACTAGCCTGCGGGATGCATCCTCTCGCACGTGTTTTTACTCGACTACCCTGCGGGATGCATGCTCTCGCACGTGTTTTTGCTCGACTAGCCATGCGCATCCCAAAAAACCTGCGCATGCGCATCCCACAAAACCTCGCACGTGTTTTTACTCGACTAGCCTGCGGGATGCATCCTCTCGCACGTGTTTTTACTCGACTAGCCTGCAGGATGCATCCTCTCGCACGTGTTTTTACTCGACTAGCCTGCGGGATGCATCCTCTCGCACGTGTTTTTGCTCGACTAGCCATGCGCATCCCAAAAAACCTGCGCATGAGCATCCCAAAAAACCTGCGCATGCGCATCCCACAAAACCTGCGCATGCGCATCCCACAAAACCTCGCACGTGTTTTTACTCGACTAGCCTGCGGGATGCATCCTCTCGCACGTGTTTTTACTCGACTAACCTGCGGGATGCATCCTCTCGCACGTGTTTTTACTCGACTAGCCTGCGGGATGCATCCTCTCGCACGTGTTTTTGCTCGACTAGCCTGCGGGATGCATCCTCTCGCACGTGTTTTTGCTCGACTAGGCATGCGCATCCCAAAAAACCTGCGCATGCGCATCCCAAAAAACCTGCGCATGCGCATCCCACAAAACCTGCGCATGCGCATCCCACAAAACCTCGCACGTGTTTTTACTCGACTAGCCTGCGGGATGCATCCTCCCGCACGTGTTTTTACTCGACTAGCCTGCGGGATGCATCCTCTCGCACGTGTTTTTACTCGACTAGCCTGCGCGATGCATCCTCTCGCACGTGTTTTTACTCGACTAGCCTGCGGGATGCATCCTCTCGCACGTGTTTTTCCTCGACTAGCCATGCGCATCCCAAAAAACCTGCGCATGCGCATCCCAAAAAACCTGCGCATGCGCATCCCACAAAACCTCGCACGTGTTTTTACTCGACTAGCCTGCGGGATGCATCCTCTCGCACGTGTTTTTACTCGACTAGCCTGCGGGATGCATCCTCTCGCACGTGTTTTTGCTCGACTAGCCTGCGGGATGCATCCTCTCGCACGTGTTTTTGCTCGACTAGGCATGCGCATCCCAAAAAACCTGCGCATGCGCATCCCAAAAAACCTGCGCATGCGCAACCCACAAAACCTGCGCATGCGCATCCCACAAAACCTCGCACGTGTTTTTACTCGACTAGCCTGCGGGATGCATCCTCCCGCACGTGTTTTTACTCGACTAGCCTGCGGGATGCATCCTATCGCACGTGTTTTTACTCGACTAGCCTGCGGGATGCATCCTCTCGTACGTGTTTTTACTCGACTACCCTGCGGGATGCATCCTCTCGCACGTGTTTTTGCTCGACTAGCCATGCGCATCCCAAAAAACCTTCGCATGCGCATCCCACAAAACCTGCGCATGCGCATCCCACAAAACCTCGCACGTGTTTTTACTCGACTAGCCTGCGGGATGCATCCTCTCGCACGTGTTTTTGCTCGACTAGCCTGCGGGATGCATCCTCTCGCACGTGTTTTTGCTCGACTAGCCATGCGCATCCCAAAAAACCTGCGCATGCGCATCCCACAAAACCTCGCACGTGTTTTTACTCGACTAGCCAGCGGGATGCATCCTCTCGCACGTGTTTTTGCTCGACTAGCCTGCGGGATGCATCCTCTCGCACGTGTTTTTGCTCGACTAGCCATGCGCATCCCAAAAAACCTGCGCATGCGCATCCCACAAAACCTGCGCATGCGCATCCCACAAAACCTCGCACGTGTTTTTACTCGACTAGCCTGCGGGTTGCATCCTCTCGCACGTGTTTTTACTCGACTAGCCTGCGGGATGCATCCTCTCGCACGTGTTTTTACTCGACTAGCCTGCGGGATGCATCCTCTCGCACGTGTTTTTACTCGACTAGCCTGCAGGATGCATCATCCCGCACGTGTTTTTCCTCGACTAGCCTGCAGGATGCATCCTCTCGCACGTGTTTTTCCTCGACTAGCCATGCGCATCCCAAAAAACCTGCGCATGCTCATCCCAAAAAACCTGCGCATGCGCATCCCACAAAACCTCGCACGTGTTTTTACTCGACTAGCCTGCGGGATGCATCCTCTCGCACGTGTTTTTGCTCGACTAGCCTGCGGGATGCATCCTCTCGCACGTGTTTTTGCTCGACTAGCCATGCGCATCCCAAAAAGCCTGCGCATGCGCATCCCACAAAACCTGCGCATGCGCATCCCACAAAACCTCGCACGTGTTTTTTCTCGACTAGCCTGCGGGATGCATCCTCCCGCACGTGTTTTTGCTCGACTAGCCTGCGGGATGCATCCTCTCGCACGTGTTTTTGCTCGACTAGCCATGCGCATCCCAAAAAACCTGCGCATGCGCATCCCACAAAACCTCGCACGTGTTTTTTCTCGACTAGCCTGCGGGATGCATCCTCCCGCACGTGTTTTTGCTCGACTAGCCTGCGGGATGCATCCTCTCGCACGTGTTTTTGCTCGACTAGCCATGCGCATCCCAAAAAACCTGCGCATGCGCATCCCACAAAACCTGCGCATGCGCATCCCACAAAACCTCGCACGTGTTTTTACTCGACTAGCCTGAAGGTTGCATCCTCTCGCACGTGTTTTTACTCGACTAGCCTGCGGGATCCATCCTCTCGCACGTGTTTTTACTCGACTAGCCTGCGGGATGCATCCTCTCGCACGTGTTTTTGCTGGACTAGCCTGCGGGATGCATCCTCTCGCACGTGTTTTTGCTCGACTAGCCATGCGCATCCCAAAAAACCTGCGCATGCGCATTCCACAAAACCTGCGCATGCGCATCCCACAAAACCTCGCACGTGTTTTTACTCGACTAGCCTGCGGGATGCATCCTCTCGCACGTGTTTTTACTCGACTAGCCTGCGGGATGCATCCTCTCGCACGTGTTTTTACTCGACTAGCCTGCGGGATGCATCCTCTCGCACGTGTTTTTGCTCGACTAGCCATGCGCATCCCAAAAAACCTGCGCATGCGCATCCCACAAAACCTGCGCATGCGCATCCCACAAAACCTCGCACGTGTTTTTACTCGACTAGCCTGCGGGATGCATCCTCTCGCACGTGTTTTTACTCGACTAGCCTGCGGGATGCATCCTCTCGCACGTGTTTTTACTCGACTACCCTGCGGGATGCATGCTCTCGCACGTGTTTTTGCTCGACTAGCCATGCGCATCCCAAAAAACCTGCGCATGCGCATCCCACAAAACCTCGCACGTGTTTTTACTCGACTAGCCTGCGGGATGCATCCTCTCGCACGTGTTTTTACTCGACTAGCCTGCAGGATGCATCCTCTCGCACGTGTTTTTACTCGACTAGCCTGCGGGATGCATCCTCTCGCACGTGTTTTTGCTCGACTAGCCATGCGCATCCCAAAAAACCTGCGCATGCGCATCCCAAAAAACCTGCGCATGCGCATCCCACAAAACCTGCGCATGCGCATCCCACAAAACCTCGCACGTGTTTTTACTCGACTAGCCTGCGGGATGCATCCTCTCGCACGTGTTTTTACTCGACTAACCTGCGGGATGCATCCTCTCGCACGTGTTTTTACTCGACTAGCCTGCGGGATGCATCCTCTCGCACGTGTTTTTGCTCGACTAGCCTGCGGGATGCATCCTCTCGCACGTGTTTTTGCTCGACTAGGCATGCGCATCCCAAAAAACCTGCGCATGCGCATCCCAAAAAACCTGCGCATGCGCATCCCACAAAACCTGCGCATGCGCATCCCACAAAACCTCGCACGTGTTTTTACTCGACTAGCCTGCGGGATGCATCCTCCCGCACGTGTTTTTACTCGACTAGCCTGCGGGATGCATCCTCTCGCACGTGTTTTTACTCGACTAGCCTGCGGGATGCATCCTCTCGCACGTGTTTTTACTCGACTAGCCTGCGGGATGCATCCTCTCGCACGTGTTTTTCCTCGACTAGCCATGCGCATCCCAAAAAACCTGCGCATGCGCATCCCAAAAAACCTGCGCATGCGCATCCCACAAAACCTCGCACGTGTTTTTACTCGACTAGCCTGCGGGATGCATCCTCTCGCACGTGTTTTTACTCGACTAGCCTGCGGGATGCATCCTCCCGCACGTGTTTTTACTCGACTAGCCTGCGGGATGCATCCTATCGCACGTGTTTTTACTCGACTAGCCTGCGGGATGCATCCTCTCGTACGTGTTTTTACTCGACTACCCTGCGGGATGCATCCTCTCGCACGTGTTTTTGCTCGACTAGCCATGCGCATCCCAAAAAACCTTCGCATGCGCATCCCACAAAACCTGCGCATGCGCATCCCACAAAACCTGCGCATGCGCATCCCACAAAACCTCGCACGTGTTTTTACTCGACTAGCCAGCGGGATGCATCCTCTCGCACGTGTTTTTGCTCGACTAGCCTGCGGGATGCATCCTCTCGCACGTGTTTTTGCTCGACTAGCCATGCGCATCCCAAAAAACCTGCGCATGCGCATCCCACAAAACCTGCGCATGCGCATCCCACAAAACCTCGCACGTGTTTTTACTCGACTAGCCTGCGGGATGCATCCTCTCGCACGTGTTTTTACTCGACTAGCCTGCAGGATGCATCCTCTCGCACGTGTTTTTACTCGACTAGCCTGCGGGATGCATCCTCTCGCACGTGTTTTTGCTCGACTAGCCATGCGCATCCCAAAAAACCTGCGCATGCGCATCCCACAAAACCTGCGCATGCGCATCCCACAAAACCTCGCACGTGTTTTTACTCGACTAGCCTGCGGGATGCATCCTCTCGCACGTGTTTTTACTCGACTAGCCTGCGGGATGCATCCTCTCGCACGTGTTTTTACTCGACTAGCCTGCGGGATGCATCCTCTCGCACGTGTTTTTGCTCGACTAGGCATGCGCATCCCAAAAAACCTGCGCATGCGCATCCCAAAAAACCTGCGCATGCGCATCCCACAAAACCTGCGCATGCGCATCCCACAAAACCTCGCACGTGTTTTTACTCGACTAGCCTGCGGGATGCATCCTCCCGCACGTGTTTTTACTCGACTAGCCTGCGGGATGTATCCTCTCGCACGTGTTTTTACTCGACTAGCCTGCGGTATGCACCCTCTCGCACGTGTTTTTACTCGACTAGCCTGCGGGATGCATCCTCTCGCACGTGTTTTTCCTCGACTAGCCATGCGCATCCCAAAAAACCTGCGCATGCGCATCCCAAAAAACCTGCGCATGCGCATCCCACAAAACCTCGCACGTGTTTTTACTCGACTAGCCTGCGGGATGCATCCTCTCGCACGTGTTTATGCTCGACTAGCCTGCGGGACGCATCCTCCCGCACGTGTTTTTACTCGACTAGCCTGCGGGATACATCCTCTCGCACGTGTTTTTACTCGACTAGCCTGCGGGATGCATCCTCTCGCACGTGTTTTTACTCGACTAGCCTTCGGGATTCATCCTCTCGCACGTGTTTTTACTCGACTAGCCTGCGGGATGCATCCTCTCGCACGTGTTTTTGCTCGACTAGCCTGCGGGATGCATCCTCTCGCACGTGTTTTTACTCGACTAGCCTGCGGGATGCATCCTCCCGCACGTGTTTTTACTCGACTAGCCTGCGGGATACATCCTCTCGCACGTGTTTTTGCTCGACTAGCCTGCGGGATGCATCCTCTCGCACGTGTTTATGCTCGACTAGCCTGCGGGACGCATCCTCCCGCACGTGTTTTTACTCGACTAGCCTGCGGGATACATCCTCTCGCACGTGTTTTTACTCGACTAGCCTGCGGGATGCATCCTCTCGCACGTGTTTTTGCTCGACTAGCCTGCGGGATGCATCCTCTCGCACGTGTTTTTGCTCGACTAGCCTGCGGGATGCATCCTCTCGCACGTGTTTATGCTCGACTAGCCTGCGGGACGCATCCTCCCGCACGTGTTTTTACTCGACTAGCCTGCGGGATACATCCTCTCGCACGTGTTTTTACTCGACTAGCCTGCGGGATGCATCCTCTCGCACGTGTTTTTACTCGACTAGCCTGCGGGATGCATCCTCTCGCACGTGTTTTTACTCTACTAGCCTGCGGGATGCATCCTCTCGCACGTGTTTTTACTCGACTACCCTGCGGGATGCATCCTCTCGCACGTGTTTTTGCTCGACTAGCCATGCGCATCCCAAAAAACCTGCGCATGCGCATCCCACAAAACCTGCGCATGCGCATCCCACAAAACCTCGCACGTGTTTTTACTCGGCTAGCCTGCGGGATGCATCGTCTCGCACGTGTTTTTGCTCGACTAGCCTGCGGGATGCATCCTCTCGCACGTGTTTTTGCTCGACTAGCCATGCGCATCCCAAAAAACCTGCGCATGCGCATCCCACAAAACCTCGCACGTGTTTTTACTCGACTAGCCTGCGGGATGCATCCTCTCGCACGTGTTTTTGCTCGACTAGCCTGCGGGATGCATCCTCTCGCACGTGTTTTTACTCGACTAGCCTGCGGGATGCATCCTCTCGCACGTGTTTTTGCTCGACTAGCCATGCGCATCCCAAAAAACCAGCGCATGCGCATCCCACAAAACCTGCGCATGCGCATCCCACAAAACCTCGCACGTGTTTTTACTCGACTAGCCTGCGGGTTGCATCCTCTCGCACGTGTTTTTACTCGACTAGCCTGCGGGATGCATCCTCTCGCACGTGTTTTTACTCGGCTAGCCTGCGGGATGCATCGTCTCGCACGTGTTTTTGCTCGACTAGCCTGCGGGATGCATCCTCTCGCACGTGTTTTTGCTCGACTAGCCATGCGCATCCCAAAAAACCAGCGCATGCGCATCCCACAAAACCTGCGCATGCGCATCCCACAAAACCTCGCACGTGTTTTTACTCGACTAGCCTGCGGGTTGCATCCTCTCGCACGTGTTTTTACTCGACTAGCCTGCGGGATGCATCCTCTCGCACGTGTTTTTACTCGACTAGCCTGCGGGATGCATCCTCTCGCACGTGTTTTTACTCGACTAGCCTGCGGGATGCATCCTCTCGCACGTGTTTTTCCTCGACTAGCCATGCGCATCCCAAAAAACCTGCGCATGCGCATCCCACAAAACCTGCGCATGCGCATCCCACAAAACCTCGCACGTGTTTTTACTCGACTAGCCTGCGGGTTGCATCCTCTCGCACGTGTTTTTACTCGACTAGCCTGCGGGATGCATCCTCTCGCACGTGTTTTTACTCGACTAGCCTGCGGGATACATCCTCTCGCACGTGTTTTTGCTCGACTAGCCTGCGGGATGCATCCTCTCGCACGTGTTTTTACTCGACTAGCCTGCGGGATGCATCCTCCCGCACGTGTTTTTACTCGACTAGCCTGCGGGATACATCCTCTCGCACGTGTTTTTGCTCGACTAGCCTGCGGGATGCATCCTCTCGCACGTGTTTATGCTCGACTAGCCTGCGGGACGCATCCTCCCGCACGTGTTTTTACTCGACTAGCCTGCGGGATACATCCTCTCGCACGTGTTTTTACTCGACTAGCCTGCGGGATGCATCCTCTCGCACGTGTTTTTGCTCGACTAGCCTGCGGGATGCATCCTCTCGCACGTGTTTTTGCTCGACTAGCCTGCGGGATGCATCCTCTCGCACGTGTTTATGCTCGACTAGCCTGCGGGACGCATCCTCCCGCACGTGTTTTTACTCGACTAGCCTGCGGGATACATCCTCTCGCACGTGTTTTTACTCGACTAGCCTGCGGGATGCATCCTCTCGCACGTGTTTTTACTCGACTAGCCTGCGGGATGCATCCTCTCGCACGTGTTTTTACTCGACTAGCCTGCGGGATGCATCCTCTCGCACGTGTTTTTACTCGACTACCCTGCGGGATGCATCCTCTCGCACGTGTTTTTGCTCGACTAGCCATGCGCATCCCAAAAAACCTGCGCATGCGCATCCCACAAAACCTGCGCATGCGCATCCCACAAAACCTCGCACGTGTTTTTACTCGGCTAGCCTGCGGGATGCATCGTCTCGCACGTGTTTTTGCTCGACTAGCCTGCGGGATGCATCCTCTCGCACGTGTTTTTGCTCGACTAGCCATGCGCATCCCAAAAAACCTGCGCATGCGCATCCCACAAAACCTCGCACGTGTTTTTACTCGACTAGCCTGCGGGATGCATCCTCTCGCACGTGTTTTTGCTCGACTAGCCTGCGGGATGCATCCTCTCGCACGTGTTTTTGCTCGACTAGCCATGCGCATCCCAAAAAACCAGCGCATGCGCATCCCACAAAACCTGCGCATGCGCATCCCACAAAACCTCGCACGTGTTTTTACTCGACTAGCCTGCGGGTTGCATCCTCTCGCACGTGTTTTTACTCGACTAGCCTGCGGGATGCATCCTCTCGCACGTGTTTTTACTCGACTAGCCTGCGGGATGCATCCTCTCGCACGTGTTTTTACTCGACTAGCCTGCGGGATGCATCCTCTCGCACGTGTTTTTCCTCGACTAGCCATGCGCATCCCAAAAAACCTGCGCATGCGCACCCCACAAAACCTCGCACGTGTTTTTACTCGACTAGCCTGCGGGATGCATCCTCTCGCACGTGTTTTTGCTCGACTAGCCTGCAGGATGCATCCTCTCGCACGTGTTTTTCCTCGACTAGCCATGCGCATCCCAAAAAACCTGCGCATGCGCATCCCAAAAAACCTGCGCATGCGCATCCCACAAAACCTGCGCATGCGCATCCCACAAAACCTCGCACGTGTTTTTACTCGACTAGCCTGCGGGATGCATCCTCTCGCACGTGTTTTTGCTCGACTAGCCTGCGGGATGCATCCTCTCGTACGTGTTTTTGCTCGACTAGCCATGCGCGACCCAAAAAACCTGCGCATGCGCATCCCACAAAACCTGCGCATGCGCATCCCACAAAACCTGCGCATGCGCATCCCACAAAACCTCGCACGTGTTTTTTCTCGACTAGCCTGCGGGATGCATCCTCCCGCACGTGTTTTTGCTCGACTAGCCTGCGGGATGCATCCTCTCGCACGTGTTTTTGCTCGACTAGCCATGCGCATCCCAAAAAACCTGCGCATGCGCATCCCACAAAACCTGCGCATGCGCATCCCACAAAACCTCGCACGTGTTTTTACTCGACTAGCCTGCGGGTTGCATCCTCTCGCACGTGTTTTTACTCGACTAGCCTGCGGGATGCATCCTCTCGCACGTGTTTTTACTCGACTAGCCTGCGGGATACATCCTCTCGCACGTGTTTTTGCTCGACTAGCCTGCGGGATGCATCCTCTCGCACGTGTTTTTGCTCGACTAGCCTGCGGGACGCATCCTCTCGCACGTGTTTTTACTCGACTAGCCTGCGGGATGCATCATCTCGCACGTGTTTTTACTCGACTAGCCTTCGGGATTCATCCTCTCGCACGTGTTTTTACTCGACTAGCCTGCGGGATGCATCCTCTCGCACGTGTTTTTACTCGACTAGCCTGCGGGATGCATCCTCCCGCACGTGTTTTTACTCGACTAGCCTGCGGGATACATCCTCTCGCACGTGTTTTTGCTCGACTAGCCTGCGGGATGCATCCTCTCGCACGTGTTTTTGCTCGACTAGCCTGCGGGATGCATCCTCTCGCACGTGTTTATGCTCGACTAGCCTGCGGGACGCATCCTCCCGCACGTGTTTTTACTCGACTAGCCTGCGGGATACATCCTCTCGCACGTGTTTTTACTCGACTAGCCTGCGGGATGCATCCTCTCGCACGTGTTTTTGCTCGACTAGCCTGCGGGATGCATCCTCTCGCACGTGTTTTTGCTCGACTAGCCTGCGGGATGCATCCTCTCGCACGTGTTTATGCTCGACTAGCCTGCGGGACGCATCCTCCCGCACGTGTTTTTACTCGACTAGCCTGCGGGATACATCCTCTCGCACGTGTTTTTACTCGACTAGCCTGCGGGATGCATCCTCTCGCACGTGTTTTTGCTCGACTAGCCTGCGGGATGCATCCTCTCGCACGTGTTTTTGCTCGACTAGCCTGCGGGATGCATCCTCTCGCACGTGTTTTTGCTCGACTAGCCTGCGGGACGCATCCTCTCGCACGTGTTTTTACTCGACTAGCCTGCGGGATGCATCCTCTCGCACGTGTTTTTACTCGACTAGCCTGCGGGATGCATCCTCTCGCACGTGTTTTTACTCGACTACCCTGCGGGATGCATGCTCTCGCACGTGTTTTTGCTCGACTAGCCATGCGCATCCCAAAAAACCTGCGCATGCGCATCCCACAAAACCTGCGCATGCGCATCCCATAAAACCTCGCACGTGTTTCTACTCGACTAGCCTGCGGGATGCATCCTCTCGCACGTGTTTTTACTCGACTAGCCTGCAGGATGCATCCTCTCGCACGTGTTTTTACTCGACTAGCCTGCGGGATGCATCCTCTCGCACGTGTTTTTACTCGACTAGCCTGCGGGATGCATCCTCTCGCACGTGTTTTTCCTCGACTAGCCATGCGCATCCCAAAAAACCTGCGCATGCGCATCCCACAAAACCTCGCACGTGTTTTTACTCGACTAGCCTGCGGGATGCATCCTCTCGCACGTGTTTTTACTCGACTAGCCTGCGGGATGCATCCTCTCGCACGTGTTTTTGCTCGACTAGCCTGCGGGATGCATCCTCTCGCACGTGTTTTTGCTCGACTAGCCATGCGCATCCCAAAAAACCTGCGCATGCGCATCCCACAAAACCTGCGCATGCGCATCCCACAAAACCTGCGCATGCGCATCCCACAAAACCTCGCACGTGTTTTTACACGACTAGCCTGCGGGATGCATCCTCTCGCACGTATTTTTGCTCGACTAGCCTGCGGGATGCATCCTCTCGCACGTGTTTTTGCTCGACTAGCCATGCGCATCCCAAAAAACCTGCGCATGCGCATCCCACAAAACCTGCGCATGCGCATCCCACAAAACCTCGCACGTGTTTTTACTCGACTAGCCTGCGGGTTGCATCCTCTCGCACGTGTTTTTACTCGACTAGCCTGCGGGATGCATCCTCTCGCACGTGTTTTTACTCGACTAGCCTGCGGGATGCATCCTCTCGCACGTGTTTTTACTCGACTAGCCTGCGGGATGCATCCTCTCGCACGTGTTTTTCCTCGACTAGCCTGCAGGATGCATCCTCTCGCACGTGTTTTTCCTCGACTAGCCATGCGCATCCCAAAAAACCTGCGCATGCGCATCCCAAAAAACCTGCGCATGCGCATCCCACAAAACCTGCGCATGCGCATCCCACAAAACCTCGCACGTGTTTTTACTCGACTAGCCTGCGGGATGCATCCTCTCGCACGTGTTTTTGCTCGACTAGCCTGCGGGATGCATCCTCTCGCACGTGTTTTTGCTCGACTAGCCATGCGCATCCCAAAAAACCTGCGCATGCGCATCCCACAAAACCTCGCACGTGTTTTTTCTCGACTAGCCTGCGGGATGCATCCTCCCGCACGTGTTTTTGCTCGACTAGCCTGCGGGATGCATCCTCTCGCACGTGTTTTTGCTCGACTAGCCATGCGCATCCCAAAAAACCTGCGCATGCGCATCCCACAAAACCTGCGCATGCGCATCCCACAAAACCTCGCACGTGTTTTTACTCGACTAGCCTGCGGGTTGCATCCTCTCGCACGTGTTTTTACTCGACTAGCCTGCGGGATGCATCCTCTCGCACGTGTTTTTACTCGACTAGCCTGCGGGATGCATCCTCTCGCACGTGTTTTTGCTGGACTAGCCTGCGGGATGCATCCTCTCGCACGTGTTTTGGCTCGACTAGCCATGCGCATCCCAAAAAACCTGCGCATGCGCATTCCACAAAACCTGCGCATGCGCATCCCACAAAACCTCGCACGTGTTTTTACTCGACTAGCCTGCGGGATGCATCCTCTCGCACGTGTTTTTACTCGACTAGCCTGCGGGATGCATCCTCTCGCACGTGTTTTTACTCGACTAGCCTGCGGGATGCATCCTCTCGCACGTGTTTTTACTCGACTAGCCTGCGGGATGCATCCTCTCGCACGTGTTTTTGCTCGACTAGCCATGCGCATCCCAAAAAACCTGCGTATGCGCATCCCACAAAACCTGCGCATGCGCATCCCACAAAACCTCGCACGTGTTTTTACTCGACTAGCCTGCGGGATGCATCCTCTCGCACGTGTTTTTACTCGACTAGCCTGCGGGATGCATCCTCTCGCACGTGTTTTTACTCGACTACCCTGCGGGATGCATGCTCTCGCACGTGTTTTTGCTCGACTAGCCATGCGCATCCCAAAAAACCTGCGCATGCGCATCCCACAAAACCTCGCACGTGTTTTTACTCGACTAGCCTGCGGGATGCATCCTCTCGCACGTGTTTTTACTCGACTAGCCTGCAGGATGCATCCTCTCGCACGTGTTTTTACTCGACTAGCCTGCGGGATGCATCCTCTCGCACGTGTTTTTGCTCGACTAGCCATGCGCATCCCAAAAAACCTGCGCATGAGCATCCCAAAAAACCTGCGCATGCGCATCCCACAAAACCTGCGCATGCGCATCCCACAAAACCTCGCACGTGTTTTTACTCGACTAGCCTGCGGGATGCATCCTCTCGCACGTGTTTTTACTCGACTAACCTGCGGGATGCATCCTCTCGCACGTGTTTTTACTCGACTAGCCTGCGGGATGCATCCTCTCGCACGTGTTTTTGCTCAACTAGCCTGCGGGATGCATCCTCTCGCACGTGTTTTTGCTCGACTAGGCATGCGCATCCCAAAAAACCTGCGCATGCGCATCCCAAAAAACCTGCGCATGCGCATCCCACAAAACCTGCGCATGCGCATCCCACAAAACCTCGCACGTGTTTTTACTCGACTAGCCTGCGGGATGCATCCTCCCGCACGTGTTTTTACTCGACTAGCCTGCGGGATGCATCCTCTCGCACGTGTTTTTGCTGGACTAGCCTGCGGGATGCATCCTCTCGCACGTGTTTTGGCTCGACTAGCCATGCGCATCCCAAAAAACCTGCGCATGCGCATTCCACAAAACCTGCGCATGCGCATCCCACAAAACCTCGCACGTGTTTTTACTCGACTAGCCTGCGGGATGCATCCTCTCGCACGTGTTTTTACTCGACTAGCCTGCGGGATGCATCCTCTCGCACGTGTTTTTACTCGACTAGCCTGCGGGATGCATCCTCTCGCACGTGTTTTTACTCGACTAGCCTGCGGGATGCATCCTCTCGCACGTGTTTTTGCTCGACTAGCCATGCGCATCCCAAAAAACCTGCGTATGCGCATCCCACAAAACCTGCGCATGCGCATCCCACAAAACCTCGCACGTGTTTTTACTCGACTAGCCTGCGGGATGCATCCTCTCGCACGTGTTTTTACTCGACTAGCCTGCGGGATGCATCCTCTCGCACGTGTTTTTACTCGACTACCCTGCGGGATGCATGCTCTCGCACGTGTTTTTGCTCGACTAGCCATGCGCATCCCAAAAAACCTGCGCATGCGCATCCCACAAAACCTCGCACGTGTTTTTACTCGACTAGCCTGCGGGATGCATCCTCTCGCACGTGTTTTTACTCGACTAGCATGCAGGATGCATCCTCTCGCACGTGTTTTTACTCGACTAGCCTGCGGGATGCATCCTCTCGCACGTGTTTTTGCTCGACTAGCCATGCGCATCCCAAAAAACCTGCGCATGAGCATCCCAAAAAACCTGCGCATGCGCATCCCACAAAACCTGCGCATGCGCATCCCACAAAACCTCGCACGTGTTTTTACTCGACTAGCCTGCGGGATGCATCCTCTCGCACGTGTTTTTACTCGACTAACCTGCGGGATGCATCCTCTCGCACGTGTTTTTACTCGACTAGCCTGCGGGATGCATCCTCTCGCACGTGTTTTTGCTCGACTAGCCTGCGGGATGCATCCTCTCGCACGTGTTTTTGCTCGACTAGGCATGCGCATCCCAAAAAACCTGCGCATGCGCATCCCAAAAAACCTGCGCATGCGCATCCCACAAAACCTGCGCATGCGCATCCCACAAAACCTCGCACGTGTTTTTACTCGACTAGCCTGCGGGATGCATCCTCCCGCACGTGTTTTTACTCGACTAGCCTGCGGGATGCATCCTCTCGCACGTGTTTTTACTCGACTAGCCTGCGGGATGCATCCTCTCGCACGTGTTTTTACTCGACTAGCCTGCGGGATGCATCCTCTCGCACGTGTTTATGCTCGACTAGCCTGCGGGACGCATCCTCCCGCACGTGTTTTTACTCGACTAGCCTGCGGGATACATCCTCTCGCACGTGTTTTTACTCGACTAGCCTGCGGGATGCATCCTCTCGCACGTGTTTTTACTCGACTAGCCTGCGGGATGCATCCTCTCGCACGTGTTTTTACTCGACTAGCCTGCAGGATGCATCCTCTCGCACGTGTTTTTACTCGACTAGCCTGCGGGATGCATCCTCTCGCACGTGTTTTTGCTCGACTAGCCATGCGCATCCCAAAAAACCTGCGCATGAGCATCCCAAAAAACCTGCGCATGCGCATCCCACAAAACCTGCGCATGCGCATCCCACAAAACCTCGCACGTGTTTTTACTCGACTAGCCTGCGGGATGCATCCTCTCGCACGTGTTTTTACTCGACTAACCTGCGGGATGCATCCTCTCGCACGTGTTTTTACTCGACTAGCCTGCGGGATGCATCCTCTCGCACGTGTTTTTGCTCGACTAGCCTGCGGGATGCATCCTCTCGCACGTGTTTTTGCTCGACTAGGCATGCGCATCCCAAAAAACCTGCGCATGCGCATCCCAAAAAACCTGCGCATGCGCATCCCACAAAACCTGCGCATGCGCATCCCACAAAACCTCGCACGTGTTTTTACTCGACTAGCCTGCGGGATGCATCCTCCCGCACGTGTTTTTACTCGACTAGCCTGCGGGATGCATCCTCTCGCACGTGTTTTTACTCGACTAGCCTGCGGGATGCATCCTCTCGCACGTGTTTTTACTCGACTAGCCTGCGGGATGCATCCTCTCGCACGTGTTTTTCCTCGACTAGCCATGCGCATCCCAAAAAACCTGCGCATGCGCATCCCAAAAAACCTGCGCATGCGCATCCCACAAAACCTCGCACGTGTTTTTACTCGACTAGCCTGCGGGATGCATCCTCTCGCACGTGTTTTTACTCGACTAGCCTGCGGGATGCATCCTCTCGCACGTGTTTTTGCTCGACTAGCCTGCGGGATGCATCCTCTCGCACGTGTTTTTGCTCGACTAGGCATGCGCATCCCAAAAAACCTGCGCATGCGCATCCCAAAAAACCTGCGCATGCGCAACCCACAAAACCTGCGCATGCGCATCCCACAAAACCTCGCACGTGTTTTTACTCGACTAGCCTGCGGGATGCATCCTCCCGCACGTGTTTTTACTCGACTAGCCTGCGGGATGCATCCTATCGCACGTGTTTTTACTCGACTAGGCTGCGGGATGCATCCTCTCGTACGTGTTTTTACTCGACTACCCTGCGGGATGCATCCTCTCACACGTGTTTTTGCTCGACTAGCCATGCGCATCCCAAAAAACCTTCGCATGCGCATCCCACAAAACCTGCGCATGCGCATCCCACAAAACCTCGCACGTGTTTTTACTCGACTAGCCTGCGGGATGCATCCTCTCGCACGTGTTTTTGCTCGACTAGCCTGCGGGATGCATCCTCTCGCACGTGTTTTTGCTCGACTAGCCATGCGCATCCCAAAAAACCTGCGCATGCGCATCCCACAAAACCTCGCACGTGTTTTTACTCGACTAGCCAGCGGGATGCATCCTCTCGCACGTGTTTTTGCTCGACTAGCCTGCGGGATGCATCCTCTCGCACGTGTTTTTGCTCGACTAGCCATGCGCATCCCAAAAAACCTGCGCATGCGCATCCCACAAAACCTGCGCATGCGCATCCCACAAAACCTCGCACGTGTTTTTACTCGACTAGCCTGCGGGTTGCATCCTCTCGCACGTGTTTTTACTCGACTAGCCTGCGGGATGCATCCTCTCGCACGTGTTTTTACTCGACTAGCCTGCGGGATGCATCCTCTCGCACGTGTTTTTACTCGACTAGCCTGCAGGATGCATCCTCCCGCACGTGTTTTTCCTCGACTAGCCTGCAGGATGCATCCTCTCGCACGTGTTTTTCCTCGACTAGCCATGCGCATCCCAAAAAACCTGCGCATGCGCATCCCAAAAAACCTGCGCATGCGCATCCCACAAAACCTCGCACGTGTTTTTACTCGACTAGCCTGCGGGATGCATCCTCTCGCACGTGTTTTTGCTCGACTAGCCTGCGGGATGCATCCTCTCGCACGTGTTTTTGCTCGACTAGCCATGCGCATCCCAAAAAACCTGCGCATGCGCATCCCACAAAACCTGCGCATGCGCATCCCACAAAACCTCGCACGTGTTTTTTCTCGACTAGCCTGCGGGATGCATCCTCCCGCACGTGTTTTTGCTCGACTAGCCATGCGCATCCCAAAAAACCTGCGCATGCGCATCCCACAAAACCTCGCACGTGTTTTTTCTCGACTAGCCTGCGGGATGCATCCTCCCGCACGTGTTTTTGCTCGACTAGCCTGCGGGATGCATCCTCTCGCACGTGTTTTTGCTCGACTAGCCATGCGCATCCCAAAAAACCTGCGCATGCGCATCCCACAAAACCTGCGCATGCGCATCCCACAAAACCTCGCACGTGTTTTTACTCGACTAGCCTGCGGGTTGCATCCTCTCGCACGTGTTTTTACTCGACTAGCCTGCGGGATGCATCCTCTCGCACGTGTTTTTACTCGACTAGCCTGCGGGATGCATCCTCTCGCACGTGTTTTTGCTGGACTAGCCTGCGGGATGCATCCTCTCGCACGTGTTTTTGCTCGACTAGCCATGCGCATCCCAAAAAACCTGCGCATGCGCATTCCACAAAACCTGCGCATGCGCATCCCACAAAACCTCGCACGTGTTTTTACTCGACTAGCCTGCGGGATGCATCCTCTCGCACGTGTTTTTACTCGACTAGCCTGCGGGATGCATCCTCTCGCACGTGTTTTTACTCGACTAGCCTGCGGGATGCATCCTCTCGCACGTGTTTTTGCTCGACTAGCCATGCGCATCCCAAAAAACCTGCGCATGCGCATCCCACAAAACCTGCGCATGCGCATCCCACAAAACCTCGCACGTGTTTTTACTCGACTAGCCTGCGGGATGCATCCTCTCGCACGTGTTTTTACTCGACTAGCCTGCGGGATGCATCCTCTCGCACGTGTTTTTACTCGACTACCCTGCGGGATGCATGCTCTCGCACGTGTTTTTGCTCGACTAGCCATGCGCATCCCAAAAAACCTGCGCATGCGCATCCCACAAAACCTCGCACGTGTTTTTACTCGACTAGCCTGCGGGATGCATCCTCTCGCACGTGTTTTTACTCGACTAGCCTGCGGGATGCATCCTCTAACACGTGTTTTTGCTCGACTAGCCGTGCGCATCCCAAAAAACCTGCGCATGCGCATCCCAAAAAACCTGCGCATGCGCATCCCACAAAACCTGCGCATGCGCATCCCACAAAACCTCGCACGTGTTTTTACTCGACTAGCCTGCGGGATGCATCCTCTCGCACGTGTTTTTACTCGACTAACCTGCGGGATGCATCCTCTCGCACGTGTTTTTACTCGACTAGCCTGCGGGATGCATCCTCTCGCACGTGTTTTTGCTCGACTAGCCTGCGGGATGCATCCTCTCGCACGTGTTTTTGCTCGACTAGGCATGCGCATCCCAAAAAACCTGCGCATGCGCATCCCAAAAAACCTGCGCATGCGCATCCCACAAAACCTGCGCATGCGCATCCCACAAAACCTCGCACGTGTTTTTACTCGACTAGCCTGCGGGATGCATCCTCCCGCACGTGTTTTTACTCGACTAGCCTGCGGGATGCATCCTCTCGCACGTGTTTTTACTCGACTAGCCTGCGGGATGCATCCTCTCGCACGTGTTTTTACTCGACTAGCCTGCGGGATGCATCCTCTCGCACGTGTTTTTCCTCGACTAGCCATGCGCATCCCAAAAAACCTGCGCATGCGCATCCCAAAAAACCTGCGCATGCGCATCCCACAAAACCTCGCACGTGTTTTTACTCGACTAGCCTGCGGGATGCATCCTCTCGCACGTGTTTTTACTCGACTAGCCTGCGGGATGCATCCTCTCGCACGTGTTTTTGCTCGACTAGCCTGCGGGATGCATCCACTCGCACGTGTTTTTGCTCGACTAGGCATGCGCATTCCAAAAAACCTGCGCATGCGCATCCCAAAAAACCTGCGCATGCGCATCCCACAAAACCTGCGCATGCGCATCCCACAAAACCTCGCACGTGTTTTTACTCGACTAGCCTGCGGGATGCATCCTCCCGCACGTGTTTTTACTCGACTAGCCTGCGGGATGCATCCTATCGCACGTGTTTTTACTCGACTAGCCTGCGGGATGCATTCTCTCGTACGTGTTTTTACTCGACTACCCTGCGGGATGCATCCTCTCGCACGTGTTTTTGCTCGACTAGCCATGCGCATCCCAAAAAACCTTCGCATGCGCATCCCACAAAACCTGCGCATGCGCATCCCACAAAACCTCGCACGTGTTTTTACTCGACTAGCCTGCGGGATGCATCCTCTCGCACGTGTTTTTGCTCGACTAGCCTGCGGGATGCATCCTCTCGCACGTGTTTTTGCTCGACTAGCCATGCGCATCCCACAAAACCTGCGCATGCGCATCCCACAAAACCTCGCACGTGTTTTTACTCGACTAGCCAGCGGGATGCATCCTCTCGCACGTGTTTTTGCTCGACTAGCCTGCGGGATGCATCCTCTCGCACGTGTTTTTGCTCGACTAGCCATGCGCATCCCAAAAAACCTGCGCAGGCGCATCCCACAAAACCTCGCACGTGTTTTTACTCGACTAGCCTGCGGGTTGCATCCTCTCGCACGTGTTTTTACTCGACTAGCCTGCGGGATGCATCCTCTCGCACGTGTTTTTACTCGACTAGCCTGCGGGATGCATCCTCTCGCACGTGTTTTTACTCGACTAGCCTGCAGGATGCATCCTCCCGCACGTGTTTTTCCTCGACTAGCCTGCAGGATGCATCCTCTCGCACGTGTTTTTGCTCGACTAGCCATGCGCATCCCAAAAAACCTGCGCATGCGCATCCCACAAAACCTGCGCATGCGCATCCCACAAAACCTCGCACGTGTTTTTTCTCGACTAGCCTGCGGGATGCATCCTCCCGCACGTGTTTTTGCTCGACTAGCCTGCGGGATGCATCCTCTCGCACGTGTTTTTGCTCGACTAGCCATGCGCATCCCAAAAAACCTGCGCATGCGCATCCCACAAAACCTCGCACGTGTTTTTACTCGACTAGCCTGCGGGATGCATCCTCTCGCACGTGTTTTTACTCGACTAGCCTGCGGGATGCATCCTCTCGCACGTGTTTTTACTCGACTAGCCTGCGGGATGCATCCTCTCGCACGTGTTTTTGCTCGACTAGCCATGCGCATCCCAAAAAACCTGCGCATGCGCATCCCACAAAACCTGCGCATGCGCATCCCACAAAACCTCGCACATGTTTTTACTCGACTAGCCTGCGGGATGCATCCTCTCGCACGTGTTTTTACTCGACTAGCCTGCGGGATGCGTCCTCTCGCACGTGTTTTTGCTCGACTAGCCTGCGGGATGCATCCTCTCGCACGTGTTTTTACTCGACTAGCCTGCAGGATGCATCCTCTCGCACGTGTTTTTACTCGACTAGCCTGCGGGATGCATCCTCTCGCACGTGTTTTTGCTCGACTAGCCATGCGCATCCCAAAAAACCTGCGCATGCGCATCCCAAAAAACCTGCGCATGCGCATCCCACAAAACCTGCGCATGCGCATCCCACAAAACCTCGCACGTGTTTTTACTCGACTAGCCTGCGTGATGCATCCTCTCGCACGTGTTTTTGCTCGACTAGCCTGCGGGATGCATCCTCTCGCACGTGTTTTTACTCGACTACCCTGCGGGATGCATCCCCTCGCACGTGTTTTTGCTCGACTAGCCATGCGCATCCCAAAAAACCTGCGCATGCGCATCCCACAAAACCTGCGCATGCGCATCCCACAAAACCTCGCACGTGTTTTTGCTCGACTAGCCTGCGGGATGCATCCTCTCGCACGTGTTTTTACTCGACTAGCCTGCGGGATGCATCCTCCCGCACGTGTTTTTACTCGACTACCCTGCGGGATGCATCCTCTCGCACGTGTTTTTACTCGACTAGCCTGCAGGATGCATCCTCTCGCACGTGTTTTTACTCGACTAGCCTGCGGGATGCATCCTCTCGCACGTGTTTTTGCTCGACTAGCCATGCGCATCCCAAAAAACCTGCGCATGCGCATCCCAAAAAACCTGCGCATGCGCATCCCACAAAACCTGCGCATGCGCATCCCACAAAACCTCGCACGTGTTTTTACTCGACTAGCCTGCGGGATGCATCCTCTCGCACGTGTTTTTACTCGACTAGCCTGCGGGATGCATCCTCTCGCACGTGTTTTTACTCGACTAGCCTGCGGGATGCATCCTCTCGCACGTGTTTTTGCTGGACTAGCCTGCGGGATGCATCCTCTCGCACGTGTTTTTGTTCGACTAGGCATGCGCATCCCAAAAAACCTGCGCATTCGCATCCCACAAAACCTGCGCATGCGCATCCCACAAACCCTCGCACGTGTTTTTACTCGACTAGCCTGCGGGATGCATCCTCTCGCACGTGTTTTTACTCGACTAGCCTGCGGGATGCATCCTCTCGCACGTGTTTTTGCTCGACTAGCCATGCGCATCCCAAAAAACCTGCGCATGCGCATCCCACAAAACCTCGCACGTGTTTTTACTCGACTAGCCTGCGGGATGCATCCTCTCGCACGTGTTTTTGCTCGACTAGCCTGCGGGATGCATCCTCTCGCACGTGTTTTTGCTCGACTAGCCTGCGGGATGCATCCTCTCGCACGTGTTTGTGCTCGACTAGCCTGCGGGATGCATCCTCTCGCACGTGTTTTTACTCGACTAGCCTGCGGGATGCATCCTCTCGCACGTGTTTTTGCTCGACTAGCCTGCGGGATGCATCCTCTCGCACGTGTTTTTGCTCGACTAGCCTGCGGGATGCATCCTCTCGCACGTGTTTTTACTCGACTAGCCTTCAGGATGCATCCTCTCGCACGTGTTTTTACTCGACTAGCCTGCGGGATGCATCCTCTCGCACGTGTTTTTGCTCGACTAGCCATGCGCATCCCAAAAAACCTGCGCATGCGCATCCCAAAAAACCTGCGCATGCGCATCCCACAAAACCTGCGCATGCGCATCCCACAAAACCTCGCACGTGTTTTTACTCGACTAGCCTGCGGGATGCATCCTCTCGCACGTGTTTTTGCTCGACTAGGCATGCGCATCCCAAAAAACCTGCGCATGCGCATCCCAAAAAACCTGCGCATGCGCATCCCACAAAACCTGCGCATGCGCATCCCACAAAACCTCGCACGTGTTTTTACTCGACTAGCCTGCGGGATGCATCCTCTCGCACGTGTTTTTACTCGACTAGCCTGCGGGATGCATCCTCTCGCACGTGTTTTTACTCGACTAGCCTGCGGGATGCATCCTCTCGCACGTGTTTTTACTCTACTAGCCTGCGGGATGCATCCTCTCGCACGTGTTTTTACTCGACTAGCCTGCGGGATGCATCCTCTCGCACGTGTTTTTGCTCGACTAGCCATGCGCATCCCAAAAAACCTGCGCATGCGCATCCCACAAAACCTGCGCATGCGCATCCCACAAAACCTCGCACGTGTTTTTACTCGACTAGCCTGCGGGATGCATCCTCTCCCACGTGTTTTTGCTCGACTAGCCTGCGGGATGCATCCTCTCGCACGTGTTTTTGCTCGACTAGCCTGCGGGATGCATCCTCTCGCACGTGTTTTTACTCGACTAGCCTGCAGGATGCATCCTCTCGCACGTGTTTTTACTCGACTAGCCTGCGGGATGCATCCTCTCGCACGTGTTTTTACTCGACTACCCTGCGGGATGCATCCTCTCGCACGTGTTTTTGCTCGACTAGCCATGCGCATCCCAAAAAACCTGCGCATGCGCATCCCACAAAACCTCGCACGTGTTTTTACTCGACTAGCCTGCGGGATGCATCCTCTCGCACGTGTTTTTACTCGACTAGCCTGCGGGATGCATCCTCTCGCACGTGTTTTTACTCGACTACCCTGCGGGATGCATCCTCTCGCACGTGTTTTTGCTCGACTAGCCATGCGCATCCCACAAAACCTGCGCATGCGCATCCCACAAAACCTGCGCATGCGCATCCCACAAAACCTCGCACGTGTTTTTACTCGACTAGCCTGCGGGATGCATCCTCTCGCACGTGTTTTTACTCGACTAGCCTGCAGGATGCATCCTCTCGCACGTGTTTTTACTCGACTAGCCTGCGGGATGCATCCTCTCGCACGTGTTTTTACTCGACTAGCCTGCGTGATGCATCCTCTCGCACGTGTTTTTGCTGGACTAGCCTGCGGGATGCATCCTCTCGCAAGTGTTTTTGCTCGACTAGGCATGCGCATCCCAAAAAACCTGCGCATGCGCATCCCAAAAAACCTGCGCATGCGCATCCCACAAAACCTCGCACGTGTTTTTACTCGACTAGCCTGCGGGATGCATCCTCTCGCACGTGTTTTTACTCGACTAGCCTGCGGGATGCATCCTCTCGCACGTGTTTTTGCTCGACTAGCCTGCGGGATGCATCCTCTCGCACGTGTTTTTACTCGACTACCCTGCGGGATGCATCCTCTCGCACGTGTTTTTGCTCGACTAGCCATGCGCATCCCACAAAACCTGCGCATGCGCATCCCACAAAACCTGCGCATGCGCATCCCACAAAACCTCGCACGTGTTTTTACTCGACTAGCCTGCGGGATGCATCCTCTCGCACGTGTTTTTACTCGACTAGCCTGCAGGATGCATCCTCTCGCACGTGTTTTTACTCGACTAGCCTGCGGGATGCATCCTCTCGCACGTGTTTTTACTCGACTAGCCTGCGTGATGCATCCTCTCGCACGTGTTTTTGCTGGACTAGCCTGCGGGATGCATCCTCTCGCAAGTGTTTTTGCTCGACTAGGCATGCGCATCCCAAAAAACCTGCGCATGCGCATCCCAAAAAACCTGCGCATGCGCATCCCACAAAACCTCGCACGTGTTTTTACTCGACTAGCCTGCGGGATGCATCCTCTCGCACGTGTTTTTACTCGACTAGCCTGCGGGATGCATCCTCTCGCACGTGTTTTTGCTCGACTAGCCTGCGGGATGCATCCTCTCGCACGTGTTTTTACTCGACTAGCCTGCGGGATGCATCCTCTCGCACGTGTTTTTGCTCGACTAGCCTGCGGGATGCATCCTCTCGCACGTGTTTTTGCTCGACTAGCCTGCGGGATGCATCCTCTCGCCCGTGTTTTTACTCGACTAGCCTGCAGGATGCATCCTCTCGCACGTGTTTTTACTCGACTAGCCTGCGGGATGCATCCTCTCGCACGTGTTTTTACTCGACTAGCCTGCGGGATGCATCCTCTCGCACGTGTTTTTGCTCGACTAGCCATGCGCATCCCAAAAAACCTGCGCATGCGCATCCCACAAAACCCTCACGTGTTTTTACTCGACTAGCCTGCGGGATGCATCCTCTCGCACGTGTTTTTACTCGACTAGCCTGCGGGATGCATCCTCTCGCACGTGTTTTTACTAGACTACCCTGCAGGATGCATCCTCTCGCACGTGTTTTTACTCGACTACCCTGCGGGATGCATCCTCTCGCACGTGTTTTTGCTCGACTAGCCATGCGCATCCCAAAAAACCTGCGCATGCGCATCCCACAAAACCTGCGCATGCGCATCCCACAAAACCTCGCACGTGTTTTTACTCGACTAGCCTGCGGGATGCATCCTCTCGCACGTGTTTTTGCTCGACTAGGCATGCGCATCCCAAAAAACCTGCGCATGCGCATCCCACAAAACCTGCGCATGCGCATCCCACAAAACCTCGCACGTGTTTTTACTCGACTAGCCTGCGGGATGCATCCTCTCGCACGTGTTTTTATTCGACTAGCCTGCGGGATGCATCCTCTCGCACGTGTTTTTACTCGACTAGCCTGCGGGATGCATCCTCTCGCACGTGTTTTTGCTCGACTAGCCATGCGCATCCCATAAAACCTGCGCATGCGCATCCCACAAAACCTGCGCATGCGCATCCCACAAAACCTCGCACGTGTTTTTACTCGACTAGCCTGCGGGATGCATCCTCTCGCACGTGTTTTTACTCGACTAGCCTGCGGGATGCATCCTCTCGCACGTGTTTTTACTCGACTACCCTGCGGGATGCATCCTCTCGCACGTGTTTTTGCTCGACTAGCCATGCGCATCCCAAAAAACCTGCGCATGCGCATCCCTCAAAACCTGCGCATGCGCATCCCACAAAACCTCGCACGTGTTTTTACTCGACTAGCCTGCGGGATGCATCCTCTCGCACGTGTTTTTACTCGACTAGCCTGCAGGATGCATCCTCTCGCACGTGTTTTTACTCGACAAGCCTGCGGGATGCATCCTCTCGCACGTGTTTTTACTCGACTAGCCTGCGTGATGCATCCTCTCGCACGTGTTTTTGCTGGACTAGCCTGCGGGATGCATCCTCTCGCACGTGTTTTTGCTCGACTAGGCATGCGCATCCCAAAAAACCTGCGCATGCGCATCCCAAAAAACCTGCGCATGCGCATCCCACAAAACCTGCGCATGCGCATCCCACAAAACCTCGCACGTGTTTTTACTCGACTAGCCTGCGGGATGCATCCTCCCGCACGTGTTTTTACTCGACTAGCCTGCGGGATGCATCCTATCGCACGTGTTTTTACTCGACTAGCCTGCGGGATGCATTCTCTCGTACGTGTTTTTACTCGACTACCCTGCGGGATGCATCCTCTCGCACGTGTTTTTGCTCGACTAGCCATGCGCATCCCAAAAAACCTTCGCATGCGCATCCCACAAAACCTGCGCATGCGCATCCCACAAAACCTCGCACGTGTTTTTACTCGACTAGCCTGCGGGATGCATCCTCTCGCACGTGTTTTTGCTCGACTAGCCTGCGGGATGCATCCTCTCGCACGTGTTTTTGCTCGACTAGCCATGCGCATCCCAAAAAACCTGCGCATGCGCATCCCACAAAACCTGCGCATGCGCATCCCACAAAACCTGCGCATGCGCATCCCACAAAACCTCGCACGTGTTTTTACTCGACTAGCCAGCGGGATGCATCCTCTCGCACGTGTTTTTGCTCGACTAGCCTGCGGGATGCATCCTCTCGCACGTGTTTTTGCTCGACTAGCCATGCGCATCCCAAAAAACCTGCGCAGGCGCATCCCACAAAACCTCGCACGTGTTTTTACTCGACTAGCCTGCGGGTTGCATCCTCTCGCACGTGTTTTTACTCGACTAGCCTGCGGGATGCATCCTCTCGCACGTGTTTTTACTCGACTAGCCTGCGGGATGCATCCTCTCGCACGTGTTTTTACTCGACTAGCCTGCAGGATGCATCCTCCCGCACGTGTTTTTCCTCGACTAGCCTGCAGGATGCATCCTCTCGCACGTGTTTTTGCTCGACTAGCCATGCGCATCCCAAAAAACCTGCGCATGCGCATCCCACAAAACCTGCGCATGCGCATCCCACAAAACCTCGCACGTGTTTTTTCTCGACTAGCCTGCGGGATGCATCCTCCCGCACGTGTTTTTGCTCGACTAGCCTGCGGGATGCATCCTCTCGCACGTGTTTTTGCTCGACTAGCCATGCGCATCCCAAAAAACCTGCGCATGCGCATCCCACAAAACCTCGCACGTGTTTTTACTCGACTAGCCTGCGGGATGCATCCTCTCGCACGTGTTTTTACTCGACTAGCCTGCGGGATGCATCCTCTCGCACGTGTTTTTACTCGACTAGCCTGCGGGATGCATCCTCTCGCACGTGTTTTTGCTCGACTAGCCATGCGCATCCCAAAAAACCTGCGCATGCGCATCCCACAAAACCTGCGCATGCGCATCCCACAAAACCTCGCACATGTTTTTACTCGACTAGCCTGCGGGATGCATCCTCTCGCACGTGTTTTTGCTCGACTAGCCTGCGGGATGCATCCTCTCGCACGTGTTTTTGCTCGACTAGCCTGCGGGATGCATCCTCTCGCACGTGTTTGTGCTCGACTAGCCTGCGGGATGCATCCTCTCGCACGTGTTTTTACTCGACTAGCCTGCGGGATGCGTCCTCTCGCACGTGTTTTTGCTCGACTAGCCTGCGGGATGCATCCTCTCGCACGTGTTTTTACTCGACTAGCCTGCAGGATGCATCCTCTCGCACGTGTTTTTACTCGACTAGCCTGCGGGATGCATCCTCTCGCACGTGTTTTTGCTCGACTAGCCATGCGCATCCCAAAAAACCTGCGCATGCGCATCCCAAAAAACCTGCGCATGCGCATCCCACAAAACCTGCGCATGCGCATCCCACAAAACCTCGCACGTGTTTTTACTCGACTAGCCTGCGTGATGCATCCTCTCGCACGTGTTTTTGCTCGACTAGCCTGCGGGATGCATCCTCTCGCACGTGTTTTTACTCGACTACCCTGCGGGATGCATCCCCTCGCACGTGTTTTTGCTCGACTAGCCATGCGCATCCCAAAAAACCTGCGCATGCGCATCCCACAAAACCTGCGCATGCGCATCCCACAAAACCTCGCACGTGTTTTTGCTCGACTAGCCTGCGGGATGCATCCTCTCGCACGTGTTTTTACTCGACTAGCCTGCGGGATGCATCCTCCCGCACGTGTTTTTACTCGACTACCCTGCGGGATGCATCCTCTCGCACGTGTTTTTACTCGACTAGCCTGCGGGATGCATCCTCTCGCACGTGTTATTACTCGACTAGCCTGCGGGATGCATCCTCTCGCACGTGTTTTTACTCGACTAGCCTGCAGGATGCATCCTCTCGCACGTGTTTTTACTCGACTAGCCTGCGGGATGCATCCTCTCGCACGTGTTTTTGCTCGACTAGCCATGCGCATCCCAAAAAACCTGCGCATGCGCATCCCACAAAACCTGCGCATGCGCATCCCACAAAACCTCGCACGTGTTTTTACTCGACTAGCCTGCGGGATGCATCCTCTCGCACGTGTTTTTACTCGACTAGCCTGCGGGATGCATCCTCTCGCACATGTTTTTACTCGACTAGCCTGCGGGATGCATCCTCTCGCACGTGTTTTTGCTGGACTAGCCTGCGGGATGCATCCTCTCGCACGTGTTTTTGTTCGACTAGGCATGCGCATCCCAAAAAACCTGCGCATTCGCATCCCACAAAACCTGCGCATGCGCATCCCACAAACCCTCGCACGTGTTTTTACTCGACTAGCCTGCGGGATGCATCCTCTCGCACGTGTTTTTACTCGACTAGCCTGCGGGATGCATCCTCTCGCACGTGTTTTTGCTCGACTAGCCATGCGCATCCCAAAAAACCTGCGCATGCGCATCCCACAAAACCTCGCACGTGTTTTTACTCGACTAGCCTGCGGGATGCATCCTCTCGCACGTGTTTTTGCTCGACTAGCCTGCGGGATGCATCCTCTCGCACGTGTTTTTGCTCGACTAGCCTGCGGGATGCATCCTCTCGCACGTGTTTGTGCTCGACTAGCCTGCGGGATGCATCCTCTCGCACGTGTTTTTACTCGACTAGCCTGCGGGATGCATCCTCTCGCACGTGTTTTTGCTCGACTAGCCTGCGGGATGCATCCTCTCGCACGTGTTTTTGCTCGACTAGCCTGCGGGATGCATCCTCTCGCACGTGTTTTTACTCGACTAGCCTTCAGGATGCATCCTCTCGCACGTGTTTTTACTCGACTAGCCTGCGGGATGCATCCTCTCGCACGTGTTTTTGCTCGACTAGCCATGCGCATCCCAAAAAACCTGCGCATGCGCATCCCAAAAAACCTGCGCATGCGCATCCCACAAAACCTGCGCATGCGCATCCCACAAAACCTCGCACGTGTTTTTACTCGACTAGCCTGCGGGATGCATCCTCTCGCACGTGTTTTTGCTCGACTAGGCATGCGCATCCCAAAAAACCTGCGCATGCGCATCCCAAAAAACCTGCGCATGCGCATCCCACAAAACCTGCGCATGCGCATCCCACAAAACCTCGCACGTGTTTTTACTCGACTAGCCTGCGGGATGCATCCTCTCGCACGTGTTTTTACTCGACTAGCCTGCGGGATGCATCCTCTCGCACGTGTTTTTACTCGACTAGCCTGCGGGATGCATCCTCTCGCACGTGTTTTTACTCTACTAGCCTGCGGGATGCATCCTCTCGCACGTGTTTTTACTCGACTAGCCTGCGGGATGCATCCTCTCGCACGTGTTTTTGCTCGACTAGCCATGCGCATCCCAAAAAACCTGCGCATGCGCATCCCACAAAACCTGCGCATGCGCATCCCACAAAACCTCGCACGTGTTTTTACTCGACTAGCCTGCGGGATGCATCCTCTCCCACGTGTTTTTGCTCGACTAGCCTGCGGGATGCATCCTCTCGCACGTGTTTTTGCTCGACTAGCCTGCGGGATGCATCCTCTCGCACGTGTTTTTACTCGACTAGCCTGCAGGATGCATCCTCTCGCACGTGTTTTTACTCGACTAGCCTGCGGGATGCATCCTCTCGCACGTGTTTTTACTCGACTACCCTGCGGGATGCATCCTCTCGCACGTGTTTTTGCTCGACTAGCCATGCGCATCCCAAAAAACCTGCGCATGCGCATCCCACAAAACCTCGCACGTGTTTTTACTCGACTAGCCTGCGGGATGCATCCTCTCGCACGTGTTTTTACTCGACTAGCCTGCAGGATGCATCCTCTCGCACGTGTTTTTACTCGACTAGCCTGCGGGATGCATCCTCTCGCACGTGTTTTTACTCGACTAGCCTGCGTGATGCATCCTCTCGCACGTGTTTTTGCTGGACTAGCCTGCGGGATGCATCCTCTCGCAAGTGTTTTTGCTCGACTAGGCATGCGCATCCCAAAAAACCTGCGCATGCGCATCCCAAAAAACCTGCGCATGCGCATCCCACAAAACCTCGCACGTGTTTTTACTCGACTAGCCTGCGGGATGCATCCTCTCGCACGTGTTTTTACTCGACTAGCCTGCGGGATGCATCCTCTCGCACGTGTTTTTACTCGACTAGCCTGCGGGATGCATCCTCTCGCACGTGTTTTTGCTCGACTAGCCTGCGGGATGCATCCTCTCGCACGTGTTTTTGCTCGACTAGCCTGCGGGATGCATCCTCTCGCACGTGTTTGTGCTCGACTAGCCTGCGGGATGCATCCTCTCGCACGTGTTTTTACTCGACTAGCCTGCGGGATGCATCCTCTCGCACGTGTTTTTGCTCGACTAGCCTGCGGGATGCATCCTCTCGCACGTGTTTTTGCTCGACTAGCCTGCGGGATGCATCCTCTCGCCCGTGTTTTTACTCGACTAGCCTGCAGGATGCATCCTCTCGCACGTGTTTTTACTCGACTAGCCTGCGGGATGCATCCTCTCGCACGTGTTTTTACTCGACTTTCCTGCGGGATGCATCCTCTCGCACGTGTTTTTGCTCGACTAGCCATGCGCATCCCAAAAAACCTGCGCATGCGCATCCCACAAAACCCTCACGTGTTTTTACTCGACTAGCCTGCGGGATGCATCCTCTCGCACGTGTTTTTACTCGACTAGCCTGCGGGATGCATCCTCTCGCACGTGTTTTTACTAGACTACCCTGCAGGATGCATCCTCTCGCACGTGTTTTTACTCGACTACCCTGCGGGATGCATCCTCTCGCACGTGTTTTTGCTCGACTAGCCATGCGCATCCCAAAAAACCTGCGCATGCGCATCCCACAAAACCTGCGCATGCGCATCCCACAAAACCTCGCACGTGTTTTTACTCGACTAGCCTGCGGGATGCATCCTCTCGCACGTGTTTTTGCTCGACTAGGCATGCGCATCCCAAAAAACCTGCGCATGCGCATCCCACAAAACCTGCGCATGCGCATCCCACAAAACCTCGCACGTGTTTTTACTCGACTAGCCTGCGGGATGCATCCTCTCGCACGTGTTTTTATTCGACTAGCCTGCGGGATGCATCCTCTCGCACGTGTTTTTACTCGACTAGCCTGCGGGATGCATCCTCTCGCACGTGTTTTTGCTCGACTAGCCATGCGCATCCCATAAAACCTGCGCATGCGCATCCCACAAAACCTGCGCATGCGCATCCCACAAAACCTCGCACGTGTTTTTACTCGACTAGCCTGCGGGATGCATCCTCTCGCACGTGTTTTTACTCGACTAGCCTGCGGGATGCATCCTCTCGCACGTGTTTTTACTCGACTACCCTGCGGGATGCATCCTCTCGCACGTGTTTTTGCTCGACTAGCCATGCGCATCCCAAAAAACCTGCGCATGCGCATCCCTCAAAACCTGCGCATGCGCATCCCACAAAACCTCGCACGTGTTTTTACTCGACTAGCCTGCGGGATGCATCCTCTCGCACGTGTTTTTACTCGACTAGCCTGCAGGATGCATCCTCTCGCACGTGTTTTTACTCGACAAGCCTGCGGGATGCATCCTCTCGCACGTGTTTTTACTCGACTAGCCTGCGTGATGCATCCTCTCGCACGTGTTTTTGCTGGACTAGCCTGCGGGATGCATCCTCTCGCACGTGTTTTTGCTCGACTAGGCATGCGCATCCCAAAACACCTGCGCATGCGCATCCCAAAAAACCTGCGCATGCGCATCCCACAAAACCTGCGCATGCGCATCCCACAAAACCTCGCACGTGTTTTTACTCGTCTAGCCTGCGGGATGCATCCTCTCGCACGTGTTTTTACTCGACTAGCCTGCGGGATGCATCCTCTCGCACGTGTTTTTACTCGACTAGCCTGCAGGATGCATCCTCTCGCACGTGTTTTTAATCGACTAGCCTGCGGGATGCATCCTCTCGCACGTGTTTTTACTCGACTAGCCTGCGGGATGCATCCTCTCGCACGTGTTTTTGCTGGACTAGCCTGCGGGATGCATCCTCTCGCACGTGTTTTTGCTCGACTAGGCATGCGCATCCCAAAAAACCTGCGCATGCGCATCCCACAAAACCTGCGCATGCGCATCCCACAAAACCTCGCACGTGTTTTTACTCGACTAGCCTGCGGGATGCATCCTCTCGCACGTGTTTTTGCTCGACTAGCCTGCGGGATGCATCCTCTCGCACGTGTTTTTGCTCGACTAGCCTGCGGGATGCATCCTCTCGCACGTGTTTGTGCTCGACTAGCCTGCGGGATGCATCCTCTCGCACGTGTTTTTACTCGACTAGCCTGCGGGATGCATCCTCTCGCACGTGTTTTTGCTCGACTAGCCTGCGGGATGCATCCTATCGCACGTGTTTTTGCTCGACTAGCCTGCGGGATGCATCCTCTCGCACGTGTTTTTACTCGACTAGCCTGCAGGATGCATCCTCTCGCACGTGTTTTTACTCGACTAGCCTGCGGGATGCATCCTCTCGCACGTGTTTTTACTCGACTACCCTGCGGGATGCATCCTCTCGCACGTGTTTTTGCTCGACTAGCCATGCGCATCCCAAAAAACCTGCGCATGCGCATCCCACAAAACCTGCGCATGCGCATCCCACAAAACCTCGCACGTGTTTTTACTCGACTAGCCTGCGGGATGCATCCTCTCGCACGTGTTTTTACTCGACTAGCCTGCGGGATGCATCCTCTCGCACGTGTTTTTACTCGACTAGACTGCGGGATGCATCCTCTCGCACGTGTTTGTGCTCGACTAGCCTGCGGGATGCATCCTCTCGCACGTGTTTTTACTCGACTAGCCTGCGGGATGCATCCTCTCGCACGTGTTTCTGCTCGACTAGCCTGCGGGATGCATCCTCTCGCACGTGTTTTTACTCGACTACCCTGCGGGATGCATCCTCTCGCGCGTGTTTTTGCTCGACTAGCCATGCACATCCCAAAAAACCTGCGCATGCGCATCCCACAAAACCTGCGCATGCGCATCCCACAAAACCTCGCACGTGTTTTTACTCGACTAGCCTGCGGGATGCATCCTCTCGCACGTGTTTTTACTCGACTAGCCTGCAGGATGCATCCTCTCGCACGTGTTTTTACTCGACTAGCCTGCGGGATGCATCCTCTCGCACGTGTTTTTACTCGACTAGCCTGCAGGATGCATCCTCTCGCACGTGTTTTTAATCGACTAGCCTGCGGGATGCATCCTCTCGCACGTGTTTTTACTCGACTAGCCTGCGGGATGCATCCTCTCGCACGTGTTTTTGCTGGACTAGCCTGCGGGATGCATCCTCTCGCACGTGTTTTTGCTCGACTAGGCATGCGCATCTCAAAAAACCTGCGCATGCGCATCCCACAAAACCTGCGCATGCGCATACCACAAAACCTCGCACGTGTTTTTACTCGACTAGCCTGCGGGATGCATCCTCTCGCACGTGTTTTTGCTCGACTAGCCTGCGGGATGCATCCTCTCGCACGTGTTTGTGCTCGACTAGCCTGCGGGATGCATCCTCTCGCACGTGTTTGTGCTCGACTAGCCTGCGGGATGCATCCTCTCGCACGTGTTTTTACTCGACTAGCCTGCGGGATGCATCCTCTCGCACGTGTTTTTACTCGACTAGCCTGCAGGATGCATCCTCTCGCACGTGTTTTTAATCGACTAGCCTGCGGGATGCATCCTCTCGCACGTGTTTTTACTCGACTAGCCTGCGGGATGCATCCTCTCGCACGTGTTTTTGCTGGACTAGCCTGCGGGATGCATCCTCTCGCACGTGTTTTTGCTCGACTAGGCATGCGCATCCCAAAAAACCTGCGCATGCGCATCCCACAAAACCTGCGCATGCGCATCCCACAAAACCTCGCACGTGTTTTTACTCGACTAGCCTGCGGGATGCATCCTCTCGCACGTGTTTTTGCTCGACTAGCCTGCGGGATGCATCCTCTCGCACGTGTTTTTGCTCGACTAGCCTGCGGGATGCATCCTCTCGCACGTGTTTTTGCTCGACTAGGCATGCGCATCCCAAAAAACCTGCGCATGCGCATCCCACAAAACCTGCGCATGCGCATCCCACAAAACCTCGCACGTGTTTTTACTCGACTAGCCTGTGGGATGCATCCTCTCGCACGTGTTTTTACTCGACTACCCTGCGGGATGCATCCTCTCGCACGTGTTTTTGCTCGACTAGCCATGCGCATCCCAAAAAACCTGCGCATGCGCATCCCACAAAACCTGCGCATGCGCATCCCACAAAACCTCGCACGTGTTTTTACTCGACTAGCCTGCGGGATGCATCCTCTCGCACGTGTTTTTACTCGACTAGCCTGCGGGATGCATCCTCTCGCACGTGTTTTTACTCGACTAGCCTGCGTGATGCATCCTCTCGCACGTGTTTTTGCTGGACTAGCCTGCGGGATGCATCCTCTCGCAAGTGTTTTTGCTCGACTAGGCATGCGCATCCCAAAAAACCTGCGCATGCGCATCCCAAAAAACCTGCGCATGCGCATCCCACAAAACCTGCGCATGCGCATCCCACAAAACCTCGCACGTGTTTTTACTCGACTAGCCTGCGGGATGCATCCTCTCGCACGTGTTTTTACTCGACTAGCCTGCGGGATGCATCCTCTCGCACGTGTTTTTACTCGACTAGCCTGCGGGATGCATCCTCTCGCACGTGTTTTTGCTCGACTAGCCATGCGCATCCCAAAAAACCTGCGCATGCGCATCCCACAAAACCTGCGCATGCGCATCCCACAAAACCTCGCACGTGTTTTTACTCGACTAGCCTGCGGGATGCATCCTCTCGCACGTGTTTTTGCTCGACTAGCCTGCGGGATGCATCCTCTCGCACGTGTTTTTGCTCGACTAGCCTGCGGGATGCATCCTCTCGCACGTGTTTGTGCTCGACTAGCCTGCGGGATGCATCCTCTCGCACGTGTTTTTACTCGACTAGCCTGCGGGATGCATCCTCTCGCACGTGTTTTTACTCGACTACCCTGCAGGATGCATCCTCTCGCACGTGTTTTTACTCGACTACCCTGCGGGATGCATCCTCTCGCACGTGTTTTTGCTCGACTAGCCATGCGCATCCCAAAAAACCTGCGCATGCGCATCCCACAAAACCTGCGCATGCGCATCCCACAAAACCTCGCACGTGTTTTTACTCGACTAGCCTGCGGGATGCATCCTCTCGCACGTGTTTTTGCTCGACTAGGCATGCGCATCCCAAAAAACCTGCGCATGCGCATCCCACAAAACCTGCGCATGCGCATCCCACAAAACCTCGCACGTGTTTTTACTCGACTAGCCTGCGGGATGCATCCTCTCGCACGTGTTTTTACTCGACTAGCCTGCGGGATGCATCCTCTCGCACGTGTTTTTACTCGACTAGCCTGCGGGATGCATCCTCTCGCACGTGTTTTTGCTCGACTAGCCATGCGCATCCCAAAAAACCTGCGCATGCGCATCCCACAAAACCTGCGCATGCGCATCCCACAAAACCTCGCACGTGTTTTTACTCGACTAGCCTGCGGGATGCATCCTCTCGCACGTGTTTTTGCTCGACTAGCCTGCGGGATGCATCCTCTCGCACGTGTTTTTGCTCGACTAGCCTGCGGGATGCATCCTCTCGCACGTGTTTTTACTCGACTAGCCTGCAGGATGCATCCTCTCGCACGTGTTTTTACTCGACTAGCCTGCGGGATGCATCCTCTCGCACGTGTTTTTACTCGACTACCCTGCGGGATGCATCCTCTCGCACGTGTTTTTGCTCGACTAGCCATGCGCATCCCAAAAAACCTGCGCATGCGCATCCCACAAAACCTCGCACGTGTTTTTACTCGACTAGCCTGCGGGATGCATCCTCTCGCACGTGTTTTTACTCGACTAGCCTGCGGGATGCATCCTCTCGCACGTGTTTTTACTCGACTACCCTGCGGGATGCATCCTCTCGCACGTGTTTTTGCTCGACTAGCCATGCGCATCCCAAAAAACCTGCGCATGCGCATCCCACAAAACCTGCGCATGCGCATCCCACAAAACCTCGCACGTGTTTTTACTCGACTAGCCTGCGGGATGCATCCTCTCGCACGTGTTTTTACTCCACTAGCCTGCAGGATGCATCCTCTCGCACGTGTTTTTACTCGACTAGCCTGCGGGATGCATCCTCTCGCACGTGTTTTTACTCGACTAGCCTGCGTGATGCATCCTCTCGCACGTGTTTTTTCTGGACTAGCCTGCGGGATGCATCCTCTCGCACGTGTTTTTGCTCGACTAGGCATGCGCATCCCAAAAAAACCTGCGCATGCGCATCCCAAAAAACCTGCGCATGCGCATCCCACAAAACCTCGCACGTGTTTTTACTCGACTAGCCTGCGGGATGCATCCTCTCGCACGTGTTTTTGCTCGACTAGGCATGCGCATCCCAAAAAACCTGCGCATGCGCATCCCACAAAACCTCGCACGTGTTTTTACTCGTCTAGCCTGCGGGATGCATCCTCTCGCACGTGTTTTTACTCGACTAGCCTGCGGGATGCATCCTCTCGCACGTGTTTTTACTCGACTAGCCTGCGGGATGCATCCTCTCGCACGTGTTTTTGCTCGACTAGCCTGCGGGATGCATCCACTCGCACGTGTTTTTGCTCGAGTAGCCTGCGGGATGCATCCTCTCGCACGTGTTTTTACTCGACTAGCCTGCAGGATGCATCCTCTCGCACGTGTTTTTACTCGACTAGCCTGCGGGATGCATCCTCTCGCACGTGTTTTTACTCGACTACCCTGCGGGATGCATCCTCTCGCACGTGTTTTTGCTCGACTAGCCATGCGCATCCCAAAAAACCTGCGCATGCGCATCCCACAAAACCTCGCACGTGTTTTTACTCGACTAGCCTGCGGGATGCATCCTCTCGCACGTGTTTTTACTCGACTAGCCTGCGGGATGCATCCTCTCGCACGTGTTTTTACTCGACTAGCCTGCGGGATGCATCCTCTCGCACGTGTTTTTACTCGACTAGCCTGCGGGATGCATCCTCTCGCACGTGTTTTTACTCGACTAGCCTGCGGGATGCATCCTCTCGCACGTGTTTTTGCTCGACTAGCCTGCGGGATGCATCCTCTCGCACGTGTTTTTGCTCGACTAGCCTGCGGGATGCATCCTCTCGCACGTGTTTGTGGTCGACTAGCCTGCGGGATGCATCCTCTCGCACGTGTTTTTGCTCGACTAGCCTGCGGGATGCATCCTCTCGCACGTGTTTTTGCTCGACTAGCCTGCGGGATGCATCCTCTCGCACGTGTTTTTACTCGACTAGCCTGCAGGATGCATCCTCTCGCACGTGTTTTTACTCGACTAGCTTGCGGGATGCATCCTCTCCCACGTGTTTTTACTCGACTACCCTGCGGGATGCATCCTCTCGCACGTGTTTTTGCTCCACTAGCCATGCGCATCCCAAAAAACCTGCGCATGCGCATCCCACAAAACCTCGCACGTGTTTTTACTCGACTATCCTGCGGGATGCATCCTCTCGCACGTGTTTTTACTCGACTAGCCTGCGGGATGCATCCTCTCGCACGTGTTTTTACTCGACTACCCTGCGGGATGCATCCTCTCGCACGTGTTTTTGCTCGACTAGCCATGCGCATCCCAAAAAACCTGCGCATGCGCATCCCACAAAACCTGCGCATGCGCATCCCACAAAACCTCGCACGTGTTTTTACTCGACTAGCCTGCGGGATGCATCCTCTCGCACGTGTTTTTACTCGACTAGCCTGCAGGATGCATCCTCTCGCACGTGTTTTTAATCGACTAGCCTGCTGGATGCATCCTCTCGCACGTGTTTTTACTCGACTAGCCTGCGGGATGCATCCTCTCGCACGTGTTTTTGCTGGACTAGCCTGCGGGATGCATCCTCTCGCACGTGTTTTTGCTCGACTAGGCATGCGCATCCCAAAAAACCTGCGCATGCGCATCCCACAAAACCTGCGCATGCGCATCCCACAAAACCTCGCACGTGTTTTTACTCGACTAGCTTGCGGGATGCATCCTCTCGCACGTGTTTTTGCTCGACTAGCCTGCGGGATGCATCCTCTCGCACGTGTTTTTGCTCGACTAGCCTGCGGGATGCATCCTCTCGCACGTGTTTGTGCTCGACTAGCCTGCGGGATGCATCCTCTCGCACGTGTTTTTACTCGACTAGCCTGCGGGATGCATCCTCTCGCACGTGTTTTTGCTCGACTAGCCTGCGGGATGCATCCTATCGCACGTGTTTTTGCTCGACTAGCCTGCGGGATGCATCCTCTCGCACGTGTTTTTACTCGACTAGCCTGCAGGATGCATCCTCTCGCACGTGTTTTTACTCGACTAGCCTGCGGGATGCATCCTCTCGCACGTGTTTTTACTCGACTACCCTGCGGTATGCATCCTCTCGCACGTGTTTTTGCTCGACTAGCCATGCGCATCCCAAAAAACCTGCGCATGCGCATCCCACAAAACCTGCGCATGCGCATCCCACAAAACCTCGCACGTGTTTTTACTCGACTAGCTTGCGGGATGCATCCTCCCGCACGTGTTTTTGCTCGACTAGCCTGCGGGATGCATCCTCTCGCACGTGTTTTTGCTCGACTAGCCTGCGGGATGCATCCTCTCGCACGTGTTTGTGCTCGACTAGCCTGCGGGATGCATCCTCTCGCACGTGTTTTTACTCGACTAGCCTGCGGGATGCATCCTCTCGCACGTGTTTTTACTCGACTAGCCTGCAGGATGCATCCTCTCGCACGTGTTTTTAATCGACTAGCCTGCGGGATGCATCCTCTCGCACGTGTTTTTACTGGACTAGCCTGCGGGATGCATCCTCTCGCACGTGTTTTTGCTGGACTAGCCTGCGGGATGCATCCTCTCGCACGTGTTTTTGCTCGACTAGGCATGCGCATCCCAAAAAACCTGCGCATGCGCATCCCACAAAACCTGCGCATGCGCATACCACAAAACCTCGCACGTGTTTTTACTCGACTAGCCTGCGGGATGCATCCTCTCGCACGTGTTTTTGCTCGACTAGCCTGCGGGATGCATCCTCTCGCACGTGTTTGTGCTCGACTAGCCTGCGGGATGCATCCTCTCGCACGTGTTTTTACTCGACTAGCCTGCGGGATGCATCCTCTCGCACGTGTTTTTACTCGACTAGCCTGCAGGATGCATCCTCTCGCACGTGTTTTTAATCGACTAGCCTGCGGGATGCATCCTTTCGCACGTGTTTTTACTCGACTAGCCTGCGGGATGCATCCTCTCGCACGTGTTTGTGCTCGACTAGCCTGCGGGATGCATCCTCTCGCACGTGTTTTTACTCGACTAGCCTGCGGGATGCATCCTCTCGCACGTGTTTCTGCTCGACTAGCCTGCGGGATGCATCCTCTCGCACGTGTTTTTACTCGACTACCCTGCGGGATGCATCCTCTCGCGCGTGTTTTTGCTCGACTAGCCATGCGCATCCCAAAAAACCTGCGCATGCGCATCCCAAAAAACCTGCGCATGCGCATCCCACAAAACCTGCGCATGCGCATCCCACAAAACCTCGCACGTGTTTTTACTCGACTAGCCTGCGGGATGCATCCTCTCGCACGTATTTTTACTCGACTAGCCTGCAGGATGCATCCTCTCGCACGTGTTTTTACTCGACTAGCCTGCGGGATGCATCCTCTCGCACGTGTTTTTACTCGACTAGCCTGCAGGATGCATCCTCTCGCACGTGTTTTTAATCGACTAGCCTGCGGGATGCATCCTCTCGCACGTGTTTTTACTCGACTAGCCTGCGGGATGCATCCTCTCGCACGTGTTTTTGCTCGACTAGCCATGCGCATCCCAAAAAACCTGCGCATGCGCATCCCACAAAACCTGCGCATGCGCATCCCACAAAACCTCGCACGTGTTTTTACTCGACTAGCCTGCGGGATGCATCCTCTCGCACGTGTTTTTGCTCGACTAGCCTGCGGGATGCATCCTCTCGCACGTGTTTTTGCTCGACTAGCCTGCGGGATGCATCCTCTCGCACGTGTTTGTGCTCGACTAGCCTGCGGGATGCATCCTCTCGCACGTGTTTTTACTCGACTAGCCTGCGGGATGCATCCTCTCGCACGTGTTTTTGCTCGACTAGCCTGCGGGATGCATCCTCTCGCACGTGTTTTTGCTCGACTAGCCTGCGGGATGCATCCTCTCGCACGTGTTTTTACTCGACTAGCCTGCAGGATGCATCCTCTCGCACGTGTTTTTACTCGACTAGCCTGCGGGATGCATCCTCTCGCACGTGTTTTTACTCGACTAGCCTGCGGGATGCATCATCTCGCACGTGTTTTTGCTCGACTAGCCATGCGCATCCCAAAAAACCTGCGCATGCGCATCCCACAAAACCCTCACGTGTTTTTACTCGACTAGCCTGCGGGATGCATCCTCTCGCACGTGTTTTTACTCGACTAGCCTGCGGGATGCATCCTCTCGCACGTGTTTTTACTCGAGTACCCTGCAGGATGCATCCTCTCGCACGTGTTTTTACTCGACTACCCTGCGGGATGCATCCTCTCGCACGTGTTTTTGCTCGACTAGCCATGCGCATCCCAAAAAACCTGCGCATGCGCATCCCACAAAACCTGCGCATGCGCATCCCACAAAACCTCGCACGTGTTTTTACTCGACTAGCCTGCGGGATGCATCCTCTCGCACGTGTTTTTGCTCGACTAGGCATGCGCATCCCAAAAAACCTGCGCATGCGCATCCCACAAAACCTGCGCATGCGCATCCCACAAAACCTCGCACGTGTTTTTACTCGACTAGCCTGCGGGATGCATCCTCTCGCACGTGTTTTTACTCGACTAGCCTGCGGGATGCATCCTCTCGCACGTGTTTTTACTCGACTAGCCTGCGGGATGCATCCGCTCGCACGTGTTTTTGCTCGACTAGCCATGCGCATCCCAAAAAACCTGCGCATGCGCATCCCACAAAACCTGCGCATGCGCATCCCACAAAACCTCGCACGTGTTTTTACTCGACTAGCCTGCGGGATGCATCCTCTCGCACGTGTTTTTGCTCGACTAGCCTGCGGGATGCATCCTCTCGCACGTGTTTTTGCTCGACTAGCCTGCGGGATGCATCCTCTCGCACGTGTTTTTACTCGACTAGCCTGCAGGATGCATCCTCTCGCACGTGTTTTTACTCGACTAGCCTGCGGGATGCATCCTCTCGCACGTGTTTTTACTCGACTACCCTGCGGGATGCATCCTCTCGCACGTGTTTTTGCTCGACTAGCCTGCGGGATGCATCCTCTCGCACGTGTTTGTGCTCGACTAGCCTGCGGGATGCATCCTCTCGCACGTGTTTTTACTCGACTAGCCTGCGGGATGCATCCTCTCGCACGTGTTTTTGCTCGACTAGCCTGCGGGATGCATCCACTCGCACGTGTTTTTGCTCGAGTAGCCTGCGGGATGCATCCTCTCGCACGTGTTTTTACTCGACTAGCCTGCAGGATGCATCCTCTCGCACGTGTTTTTACTCGACTAGCCTGCGGGATGCATCCTCTCGCACGTGTTTTTACTCGACTACCCTGCGGGATGCATCCTCTCGCACGTGTTTTTGCTCGACTAGCCATGCGCATCCCAAAAAACCTGCGCATGCGCATCCCACAAAACCTCGCACGTGTTTTTACTCGACTAGCCAGCGGGATGCATCCTCTCGCACGTGTCTTTACTCGACTAGCCTGCGGGATGCATCCTCTCGCACGTGTTTTTACTCGACTAGCCTGCGGGATGCATCCTCTCGCACGTGTTTTTACTCGACTAGCCTGCGGGATGCATCCTCTCGCACGTGTTTTTACTCGACTAGCCTGCGGGATGCATCCTCTCGCACGTGTTTTTGCTCGACTAGCCTGCGGGATGCATCCTCTCGCACGTGTTTTTGCTCGACTAGCCTGCGGGATGCATCCTCTCGCACGTGTTTGTGGTCGACTAGCCTGCGGGATGCATCCTCTCGCACGTGTTTTTGCTCGACTAGCCTGCGGGATGCATCCTCTCGCACGTGTTTTTGCTCGACTAGCCTGCGGGATGCATCCTCTCGCACGTGTTTTTACTCGACTAGCCTGCAGGATGCATCCTCTCGCACGTGTTTTTACTCGACTAGCTTGCGGGATGCATCCTCTCCCACGTGTTTTTACTCGACTACCCTGCGGGATGCATCCTCTCGCACGTGTTTTTGCTCGACTAGCCATGCGCATCCCAAAAAACCTGCGCATGCGCATCCCACAAAACCTCGCACGTGTTTTTACTCGACTAGCCTGCGGGATGCATCCTCTCGCACGTGTTTTTACTCGACTAGCCTGCGGGATGCATCCTCTCGCACGTGTTTTTACTCGACTACCCTGCGGGATGCATCCTCTCGCACGTGTTTTTGCTCGACTAGCCATGCGCATCCCAAAAAACCTGCGCATGCGCATCCCACAAAACCTGCGCATGCGCATCCCACAAAACCTCGCACGTGTTTTTACTCGACTAGCCTGCGGGATGCATCCTCTCGCACGTGTTTTTACTCGACTAGCCTGCAGGATGCATCCTCTCGCACGTGTTTTTAATCGACTAGCCTGCGGGATGCATCCTCTCGCACGTGTTTTTACTCGACTAGCCTGCGGGATGCATCCTCTCGCACGTGTTTTTGCTGGACTAGCCTGCGGGATGCATCCTCTCGCACGTGTTTTTGCTCGACTAGGCATGCGCATCCCAAAAAACCTGCGCATGCGCATCCCACAAAACCTGCGCATGCGCATCCCACAAAACCTCGCACGTGTTTTTACTCGACTAGCCTGCGGGATGCATCCTCTCGCACGTGTTTTTGCTCGACTAGCCTGCGGGATGCATCCTCACGCACGTGTTTTTGCTCGACTAGCCTGCGGGATGCATCCTCTCGCACGTGTTTGTGCTCGACTAGCCTGCGGGATGCATCCTCTCGCACGTGTTTTTACTCGACTAGCCTGCGGGATGCATCCTCTCGCACGTGTTTTTGCTCGACTAGCCTGCGGGATGCATCCTATCGCACGTGTTTTTGCTCGACTAGCCTGCGGGATGCATCCTCTCGCACGTGTTTTTACTCGACTAGCCTGCAGGATGCATCCTCTCGCACGTGTTTTTACTCGACTAGCCTGCGGGATGCATCCTCTCGCACGTGTTTTTACTCGACTACCCTGCGGGATGCATCCTCTCGCACGTGTTTTTGCTCGACTAGCCATGCGCATCCCAAAAAACCTGCGCATGCGCATCCCACAAAACCTGCGCATGCGCATCCCACAAAACCTCGCACGTGTTTTTACTCGACTAGCCTGCGGGATGCATCCTCTCGCACGTGTTTTTACTCGACTAGCCTGCGGGATGCATCCTCTCGCACGTGTTTTTACTCGACTAGACTGCGGGATGCATCCTCTCGCACGTGTTTGTGCTCGACTAGCCTGCGGGATGCATCCTCTCGCACGTGTTTTTACTCGACTAGCCTGCGGGATGCATCCTCTCGCACGTGTTTCTGCTCGACTAGCCTGCGGGATGCATCCTCTCGCACGTGTTTTTACTCGACTACCCTGCGGGATGCATCCTCTCGCGCGTGATTTTGCTCGACTAGCCATGCGCATCCCAAAAAACCTGCGCATGCGCATCCCACAAAACCTGCGCATGCGCATCCCACAAAACCTCGCACGTGTTTTTACTCGACTAGCCTGCGGGATGCATCCTCTCGCACGTGTTTTTACTCGACTAGCCTGCAGGATGCATCCTCTCGCACGTGTTTTTACTCGACTAGCCTGCGGGATGCATCCTCTCGCACGTGTTTTTACTCGACTAGCCTGCAGGATGCATCCTCTCGCACGTGTTTTTAATCGACTAGCCTGCGGGATGCATCCTCTCGCACGTGTTTTTACTCGACTAGCCTGCGGGATGCATCCTCTCGCACGTGTTTTTGCTGGACTAGCCTGCGGGATGCATCCTCTCGCACGTGTTTTTACTCGACTAGCCTGCGGGATGCATCCTCTCGCACGTGTTTTTGCTCGACTAGCCTGCGGGATGCATCCTCTCGCACGTGTTTTTGCTCGACTAGCCTGCGGGATGCATCCTCTCGCACGTGTTTTTACTCGACTAGCCTGCAGGATGCATCCTCTCGCACGTGTTTTTACTCGACTAGCCTGCGGGATGCATCCTCTCGCACGTGTTTTTACTCGACTAGCCTGCGGGATGCATCCTCTCGCACGTGTTTTTGTTCGACTAGCCATGCGCATCCCAAAAAACCTGCGCATGCGCATCCCACAAAACCCTCACGTGTTTTTACTCGACTAGCCTGCGGGATGCATCCTCTCGCACGTGTTTTTACTCGACTACCCTGCGGGATGCATCCTCTCGCACGTGTTTTTGCTCGACTAGCCATGCGCATCCCAAAAAACCTGCGCATGCGCATCCCACAAAACCTCGCACGTGTTTTTACTCGACTAGCCTGCGGGATGCATCCTCTCGCACGTGTTTTTACTCGACTAGCCTGCGGGATGCATCCTCTCGCACGTGTTTTTACTCGACTAGCCTGCGGGATGCATCCTCTCGCACGTGTTTTTACTCGACTAGCCTGCGGGATGCATCCTCTCGCACGTGTTTTTGCTCGACTAGCCTGCGGGATGCATCCTCTCGCACGTGTTTTTGCTCGACTAGCCTGCGGGATGCATCCTCTCGCACGTGTTTTTACTCGACTAGCCTGCAGGATGCATCCTCTCGCACGTGTTTTTACTCGACTAGCCTGCGGGATGCATCCTCTCGCACGTGTTTTTACTCGACTACCCTGCGGGATGCATCCTCTCGCACGTGTTTTTGCTCGACTAGCCATGCGCATCCCAAAAAACCTGCGCATGCGCATCCCACAAAACCTGCGCATGCGCATCCCACAAAACCTCGCACGTGTTTTTACTCGACTAGCCTGCGGGATGCATCATCTCGCACGTGTTTTTACTCGACTAGCCTGCGGGATGCATCCTCTCGCACGTGTTTTTACTCGACTAGACTGCGGGATGCATCCTCTCGCACGTGTTTGTGCTCGACTAGCCTGCGGGATGCATCCTCTCGCACGTGTTTTTACTCGACTAGCCTGCGGGATGCATCCTCTCGCACGTGTTTCTGCTCGACTAGCCTGCGGGATGCATCCTCTCGCACGTGTTTTTACTCGACTAGCCTGCAGGATGCATCCTCTCGCACGTGTTTTTACTCGACTAGCCTGCGGGATGCATCCTCTCGCACGTGTTTTTACTCGACTAGCCTGCAGGATGCATCCTCTCGCACGCGTTTTTACTCGACTAGCCTGCGGGATGCATCCTCTCGCACGTGTTTTTACTCGACTAGCCTGCAGGATGCATCCTCTCGCACGTGTTTTTAATCGACTAGCCTGCGGGATGCATCCTCTCGCACGTGTTTTTACTCGACTAGCCTGCGGGATGCATCCTCTCGCACGTGTTTTTGCTGGACTAGCCTGCGGGATGCATCCTCTCGCACGTGTTTTTGCTCGACTAGGCATGCGCATCCCAAAAAACCTGCGCATGCGCATCCCACAAAACCTGCGCATGCGCATACCACAAAACCTCGCACGTGTTTTTACTCGACTAGCCTGCGGGATGCATCCTCTCGCACGTGTTTTTGCTCGACTAGCCTGCGGGATGCATCCTCTCGCACGTGTTTCTGCTCGACTAGCCTGCGGGATGCATCCTCTCGCACGTGTTTTTACTCGACTACCCTGCGGGATGCATCCTCTCGCGCGTGTTTTTGCTCGACTAGCCATGCGCATCCCAAAAAACCTGCGCATGCGCATCCCACAAAACCTGCGCATGCGCATCCCACAAAACCTCGCACGTGTTTTTACTCGACTAGCCTGCGGGATGCATCCTCTCGCACGTATTTTTACTCGACTAGCCTGCAGGATGCATCCTCTCGCACGTGTTTTTACTCGACTAGCCTGCGGGATGCATCCTCTCGCACGTGTTTTTACTCGACTAGCCTGCAGGATGCATCCTCTCGCACGTGTTTTTAATCGACTAGCCTGCGGGATGCATCCTCTCGCACGTGTTTTTACTCGACTAGCCTGCGGGATGCATCCTCTCGCACGTGTTTTTGCTCGACTAGCCATGCGCATCCCAAAAAACCTGCGCATGCGCATTCCACAAAACCTGCGCATGCGCATCCCACAAAACCTCGCACGTGTTTTTACTCGACTAGCCTGCGGGATGCATCCTCTCGCACGTGTTTTTGCTCGACTAGCCTGCGGGATGCATCCTCTCGCACGTGTTTTTGCTCGACTAGCCTGCGGGATGCATCCTCTCGCACGTGTTTGTGCTCGACTAGCCTGCGGGATGCATCCTCTCGCACGTGTTTTTACTCGACTAGCCTGCGGGATGCATCCTCTCGCACGTGTTTTTGCTCGACTAGCCTGCGGGATGCATCCTCTCGCACGTGTTTTTGCTCGACTAGCCTGCGGGATGCATCCTCTCGCACGTGTTTTTACTCGACTAGCCTGCAGGATGCATCCTCTCGCACGTGTTTTTACTCGACTAGCCTGCGGGATGCATCCTCTCGCACGTGTTTTTACTCGACTAGCCTGCGGGATGCATCCTCTCGCACGTGTTTTTGCTCGACTAGCCATGCGCATCCCAAAAAACCTGCGCATGCGCATCCCACAAAACCCTCACGTGTTTTTACTCGACTAGCCTGCGGGATGCATCCTCTCGCACGTGTTTTTACTCGACTAGCCTGCGGGATGCATCCTCTCGCACGTGTTTTTACTCGACTACCCTGCAGGATGCATCCTCTCGCACGTGTTTTTACTCGACTACCCTGCGGGATGCATCCTCTCGCACGTGTTTTTGCTCGACTAGCCATGCGCATCCCAAAAAACCTGCGCATGCGCATCCCACAAAACCTGCGCATGCGCATCCCACAAAACCTCGCACGTGTTTTTACTCGACTAGCCTGCGGGATGCATCCTCTCGCACGTGTTTTTGCTCGACTAGGCATGCGCATCCCAAAAAACCTGCGCATGCGCATCCCACAAAACCTGCGCATGCGCATCCCACAAAACCTCGCACGTGTTTTTACTCGACTAGCCTGCGGGATGCATCCTCTCGCACGTGTTTTTACTCGACTAGCCTGCGGGATGCATCCTCTCGCACGTGTTTTTACTCGACTAGCCTGCGGGATGCATCCTCTCGCACGTGTTTTTGCTCGACTAGCCATGCGCATCCCAAAAAACCTGCGCATGCGCATCCCACAAAACCTGCGCATGCGCATCCCACAAAACCTCGCACGTGTTTTTACTCGACTAGCCTGCGGGATGCATCCTCTCGCACGTGTTTTTGCTCGACTAGCCTGCGGGATGCATCCTCTCGCACGTGTTTTTGCTCGACTAGCCTGCGGGATGCATCCTCTCGCACGTGTTTTTACTCGACTAGCCTGCGGGATGCATCCTCTCGCACGTGTTTTTGCTCGACTAGCCATGCGCATCCCAAAAAACCTGCGCATGCGCATCCCACAAAACCTGCGCATGCGCATCCCACAAAACCTCGCACGTGTTTTTACTCGACTAGCCTGCGGGATGCATCCTCTCGCACGTGTTTTTGCTCGACTAGCCTGCGGGATGCAGCCTCACGCACGTGTTTTTGCTCGACTAGCCTGCGGGATGCATCCTCTCGCACGTGTTTTTACTCGACTAGCCTGCAGGATGCATCCTCTCGCACGTGTTTTTACTCGACTAGCCTGCGGGATGCATCCTCTCGCACGTGTTTTTACTCGACTACCCTGCGGGATGCATCCTCTCGCACGTGTTTTTGCTCGACTAGCCATGCGCATCCCAAAAAACCTGCGCATGCGCATCCCACAAAACCTCGCACGTGTTTTTACTCGACTAGCCTGCGGGATGCATCCTCTCGCACGTGTTTTTACTCGACTAGCCTGCGGGATGCATCCTCTCGCACGTGTTTTTACTCGACTACCCTGCGGGATGCATCCTCTCGCACGTGTTTTTGCTCGACTAGCCATGCGCATCCCAAAAAACCTGCGCATGCGCATCCCACAAAACCTGCGCATGCGCATCCCACAAAACCTCGCACGTGTTTTTACTCGACTAGCCTGCGGGATGCATCCTCTCGCACGTGTTTTTACTCGACTATCCTGCAGGATGCATCCTCTCGCACGTGTTTTTACTCGACTAGCCTGCGGGATGCATCCTCTCGCACGTGTTTTTACTCGACTAGCCTGCGTGATGCATCCTCTCGCACGTGTTTTTTCTGGACTAGCCTGCGGGATGCATCCTCTCGCACGTGTTTTTGCTCGACTAGCCATGCGCATCCCAAAAAACCTGCGCATGCGCATCCCACAAAACCTGCGCATGCGCATCCCACAAAACCTCGCACGTGTTTTTACTCGACTAGCCTGCGGGATGCATCCTCTCGCACGTGTTTTTGCTCGACTAGCCTGCGGGATGCATCCTCTCGCACGTGTTTGTACTCGACTAGCCTGCGGGATGCATCCTCTCGCACGTGTTTTTACTCGACTAGCCTGCGGGATGCAACCTCTCGCACGTGTTTTTGCTCGACTAGCCTGCGGGATGCATCCACTCGCACGTGTTTTTGCTCGAGTAGCCTGCGGGATGCATCCTCTCGCACGTGTTTTTACTCGACTAGCCTGCAGGATGCATCCTCTCGCACGTGTTTTTACTCGACTAGCCTGCGGGATGCATCCTCTCGCACGTGTTTTTACTCGACTACCCTGCGGGATGCATCCTCTCGCACGTGTTTTTGCTCGACTAGCCATGCGCATCCCAAAAAACCTGCGCATGCGCATCCCACAAAACCTCGCACGTGTTTTTACTCGACTAGCCTGCGGGATGCATCCTCTCGCACGTGTTTTTACTCGACTAGCCTGCGGGATGCATCCTCTCGCACGTGTTTTTACTCGACTAGCCTGCGGGATGCATCCTCTCGCACGTGTTTTTACTCGACTAGCCTGCGGGATGCATCCTCTCGCACGTGTTTTTGCTCGACTAGCCTGCGGGATGCATCCTCTCGCACGTGTTTTTGCTCGACTAGCCTGCGGGATGCATCCTCTCGCACGTGTTTTTACTCGACTAGCCTGCAGGATGCATCCTCTCGCACGTGTTTTTACTCGACTAGCCTGCGGGATGCATCCTCTCGCACGTGTTTTTACTCGACTACCCTGCGGGATGCATCCTCTCGCACGTGTTTTTGCTCGACTAGCCATGCGCATCCCAAAAAACCTGCGCATGCGCATCCCACAAAACCTGCGCATGCGCATCCCACAAAACCTCGCACGTGTTTTTACTCGACTAGCCTGCGGGATGCATCATCTCGCACGTGTTTTTACTCGACTAGCCTGCGGGATGCATCCTCTCGCACGTGTTTTTACTCGACTAGACTGCGGGATGCATCCTCTCGCACGTGTTTGTGCTCGACTAGCCTGCGGGATGCATCCTCTCGCACGTGTTTTTACTCGACTAGCCTGCGGGATGCATCCTCTCGCACGTGTTTCTGCTCGACTAGCCTGCGGGATGCATCCTCTCGCACGTGTTTTTACTCGACTACCCTGCGGGATGCATCCTCTCGCGCGTGATTTTGCTCGACTAGCCATGCGCATCCCAAAAAACCTGCGCATGCGCATCCCACAAAACCTGCGCATGCGCATCCCACAAAACCTCGCACGTGTTTTTACTCGACTAGCCTGCGGGATGCATCCTCTCGCACGTGTTTTTACTCGACTAGCCTGCAGGATGCATCCTCTCGCACGTGTTTTTACTCGACTAGCCTGCGGGATGCATCCTCTCGCACGTGTTTTTACTCGACTAGCCTGCAGGATGCATCCTCTCGCACGTGTTTTTAATCGACTAGCCTGCGGGATGCATCCTCTCGCACGTGTTTTTACTCGACTAGCCTGCGGGATGCATCCTCTCGCACGTGTTTTTGCTGGACTAGCCTGCGGGATGCATCCTCTCGCACGTGTTTTTGCTCGACTAGGCATGCGCATCCCAAAAAACCTGCGCATGCGCATCCCACAAAACCTGCGCATGCGCATACCACAAAACCTCGCACGTGTTTTTACTCGACTAGCCTGCGGGATGCATCCTCTCGCACGTGTTTTTGCTCGACTAGCCTGCGGGATGCATCCTCTCGCACGTGTTTGTGCTCGACTAGCCTGCGGGATGCATCCTCTCGCACGTGTTTTTACTCGACTAGCCTGCGGGATGCATCCTCTCGCACGTGTTTTTACTCGACTAGCCTGCAGGATGCATCCTCTCGCACGTGTTTTTAATCGACTAGCCTGCGGGATGCATCCTTTCGCACGTGTTTTTACTCGACTAGCCTGCGGGATGCATCCTCTCGCACGTGTTTGTGCTCGACTAGCCTGCGGGATGCATCCTCTCGCACGTGTTTTTACTCGACTAGCCTGCGGGATGCATCCTCTCGCACGTGTTTTTACTCGACTAGCCTGCAGGATGCATCCTCTCGCACGTGTTTTTGCTCGACTAGGCATGCGCATCCCAAAAAACCTGCGCATGCGCATCCCACAAAACCTGCGCATGCGCATACCACAAAACCTCGCACGTGTTTTTACTCGACTAGCCTGCGGGATGCATCCTCTCGCACGTGTTTTTGCTCGACTAGCCTGCGGGATGCATCCTCTCGCACGTGTTTGTGCTCGACTAGCCTGCGGGATGCATCCTCTCGCACGTGTTTTTACTCGACTAGCCTGCGGGATGCATCCTCTCGCACGTGTTTTTACTCGACTAGCCTGCAGGATGCATCCTCTCGCACGTGTTTTTAATCGACTAGCCTGCGGGATGCATCCTTTCGCACGTGTTTTTACTCGACTAGCCTGCGGGATGCATCCTCTCGCACGTGTTTGTGCTCGACTAGCCTGCGGGATGCATCCTCTCGCACGTGTTTTTACTCGACTAGCCTGCGGGATGCATCCTCTCGCACGTGTTTCTGCTCGACTAGCCTGCGGGATGCATCCTCTCGCACGTGTTTTTACTCGACTACCCTGCGGGATGCATCCTCTCGCACGTGTTTCTGCTCGACTAGCCTGCGGGATGCATCCTCTCGCACGTGTTTTTACTCGACTACCCTGCGGGATGCATCCTCTCGCGCGTGTTTTTGCTCGACTAGCCATGCGCATCCCAAAAAACCTGCGCATGCGCATCCCACAAAACCTGCGCATGCGCATCCCACAAAACCTCGCACGTGTTTTTACTCGACTAGCCTGCGGGATGCATCCTCTCGCACGTATTTTTACTCGACTAGCCTGCAGGATGCATCCTCTCGCACGTGTTTTTACTCGACTAGCCTGCGGGATGCATCCTCTCGCACGTGTTTTTACTCGACTAGCCTGCAGGATGCATCCTCTCGCACGTGTTTTTAATCGACTAGCCTGCGGGATGCATCCTCTCGCACGTGTTTTTACTCGACTAGCCTGCGGGATGCATCCTCTCGCACGTGTTTTTGCTCGACTAGCCATGCGCATCCCAAAAAACCTGCGCATGCGCATTCCACAAAACCTGCGCATGCGCATCCCACAAAACCTCGCACGTGTTTTTACTCGACTAGCCTGCGGGATGCATCCTCTCGCACGTGTTTTTGCTCGACTAGCCTGCGGGATGCATCCTCTCGCACGTGTTTTTGCTCGACTAGCCTGCGGGATGCATCCTCTCGCACGTGTTTGTGCTCGACTAGCCTGCGGGATGCATCCTCTCGCACGTGTTTTTACTCGACTAGCCTGCGGGATGCATCCTCTCGCACGTGTTTTTGCTCGACTAGCCTGCGGGATGCATCCTCTCGCACGTGTTTTTGCTCGACTAGCCTGCGGGATGCATCCTCTCGCACGTGTTTTTACTCGACTAGCCTGCAGGATGCATCCTCTCGCACGTGTTTTTACTCGACTAGCCTGCGGGATGCATCCTCTCGCACGTGTTTTTACTCGACTAGCCTGCGGGATGCATCCTCTCGCACGTGTTTTTGCTCGACTAGCCATGCGCATCCCAAAAAACCTGCGCATGCGCATCCCACAAAACCCTCACGTGTTTTTACTCGACTAGCCTGCGGGATGCATCCTCTCGCACGTGTTTTTACTCGACTAGCCTGCGGGATGCATCCTCTCGCACGTGTTTTTACTCGACTACCCTGCAGGATGCATCCTCTCGCACGTGTTTTTACTCGACTACCCTGCGGGATGTATCCTCTCGCACGTGTTTTTGCTCGACTAACCATGCGCATCCCAAAAAACCTGCGCATGCGCATCCCACAAAACCTGCGCATGCGCATCCCACAAAACCTCGCACGTGTTTTTACTCGACTAGCCTGCGGGATGCATCCTCTCGCACGTGTTTTTGCTCGACTAGGCATGCGCATCCCAAAAAACCTGCGCATGCGCATCCCACAAAACCTGCGCATGCGCATCCCACAAAACCTCGCACGTGTTTTTACTCGACTAGCCTGCGGGATGCATCCTGTCGCACGTGTTTTTACTCGACTAGCCTGCGGGATGCATCCTCTCGCACGTGTTTTTACTCGACTAGCCTGCGGGATGCATCCTCTCGCACGTGTTTTTGCTCGACTAGCCATGCGCATCCCAAAAAACCTGCGCATGCGCATCCCACAAAACCTCGCACGTGTTTTTACTCGACTAGCCTGCGGGATGCATCCTCTCGCACGTGTTTTTGCTCGAATAGCCTGCGGGATGCATCCTCTCGCACGTGTTTTTGCTCGACTAGCCTGCGGGATGCATCCTCTCGCACGTGTTTTTACTCGACTAGCCTGCGGGATGCATCCTCTCGCACGTGTTTTTGCTCGACTAGCCATGCGCATCCCAAAAAACCTGCGCATGCGCATCCCACAAAACCTGCGCATGCGCATCCCACAAAACCTCGCACGTGTTTTTACTCGACTAGCCTGCGGGATGCATCCTCTCGCACGTGTTTTTGCTCGAATAGCCTGCGGGATGCAGCCTCACGCACGTGTTTTTGCTCGACTAGCCTGCGGGATGCATCCTCTCGCACGTGTTTTTACTCGACTAGCCTGCAGGATGCATCCTCTCGCACGTGTTTTTACTCGACTAGCCTGCGGGATGCATCCTCTCGCACGTGTTTTTACTCGACTACCCTGCGGGATGCATCCTCTCGCACGTGTTTTTGCTCGACTAGCCATGCGCATCCCAAAAAACCTGCGCATGCGCATCCCACAAAACCTCGCACGTGTTTTTACTCGACTAGCCTGCGGGATGCATCCTCTCGCACGTGTTTTTACTCGACTAGCCTGCGGGATGCATCCTCTCGCACGTGTTTTTACTCGACTACCCTGCGGGATGCATCCTCTCGCACGTGTTTTTGCTCGACTAGCCATGCGCATCCCAAAAAACCTGCGCATGCGCATCCCACAAAACCTGCGCATGCGCATCCCACAAAACCTCGCACGTGTTTTTACTCGACTAGCCTGCGGGATGCATCCTCTCGCACGTGTTTTTACTCGACTATCCTGCAGGATGCATCCTCTCGCACGTGTTTTTACTCGACTAGCCTGCGGGATGCATCCTCTCGCACGTGTTTTTACTCGACTAGCCTGCGTGATGCATCCTCTCGCACGTGTTTTTTCTGGACTAGCCTGCGGGATGCATCCTCTCGCACGTGTTTTTGCTCGACTAGCCATGCGCATCCCAAAAAACCTGCGCATGCGCATCCCACAAAACCTGCGCATGCGCATCCCACAAAACCTCGCACGTGTTTTTACTCGACTAGCCTGCGGGATGCATCCTCTCGCACGTGTTTTTGCTCGACTAGCCTGCGGGATGCATCCTCTCGCACGTGTTTGTACTCGACTAGCCTGCGGGATGCATCCTCTCGCACGTGTTTTTACTCGACTAGCCTGCGGGATGCAACCTCTCGCACGTGTTTTTGCTCGACTAGCCTGCGGGATGCATCCACTCGCACGTGTTTTTGCTCGAGTAGCCTGCGGGATGCATCCTCTCGCACGTGTTTTTACTCGACTAGCCTGCAGGATGCATCCTCTCGCACGTGTTTTTACTCGACTAGCCTGCGGGATGCATCCTCTCGCACGTGTTTTTACTCGACTACCCTGCGGGATGCATCCTCTCGCACGTGTTTTTGCTCGACTAGCCATGCGCATCCCAAAAAACCTGCGCATGCGCATCCCACAAAACCTCGCACGTGTTTTTACTCGACTAGCCTGCGGGATGCATCCTCTCGCACGTGTTTTTACTCGACTAGCCTGCGGGATGCATCCTCTCGCACGTGTTTTTACTCGACTAGCCTGCGGGATGCATCCTCTCGCACGTGTTTTTACTCGACTAGCCTGCGGGATGCATCCTCTCGCACGTGTTTTTGCTCGACTAGCCTGCGGGATGCATCCTCTCGCACGTGTTTTTGCTCGACTAGCCTGCGGGATGCATCCTCTCGCACGTGTTTTTACTCGACTAGCCTGCAGGATGCATCCTCTCGCACGTGTTTTTACTCGACTAGCCTGCGGGATGCATCCTCTCGCACGTGTTTTTACTCGACTACCCTGCGGGATGCATCCTCTCGCACGTGTTTTTGCTCGACTAGCCATGCGCATCCCAAAAAACCTGCGCATGCGCATCCCACAAAACCTGCGCATGCGCATCCCACAAAACCTCGCACGTGTTTTTACTCGACTAGCCTGCGGGATGCATCATCTCGCACGTGTTTTTACTCGACTAGCCTGCGGGATGCATCCTCTCGCACGTGTTTTTACTCGACTAGACTGCGGGATGCATCCTCTCGCACGTGTTTGTGCTCGACTAGCCTGCGGGATGCATCCTCTCGCACGTGTTTTTACTCGACTAGCCTGCGGGATGCATCCTCTCGCACGTGTTTCTGCTCGACTAGCCTGCGGGATGCATCCTCTCGCACGTGTTTTTACTCGACTACCCTGCGGGATGCATCCTCTCGCGCGTGATTTTGCTCGACTAGCCATGCGCATCCCAAAAAACCTGCGCATGCGCATCCCACAAAACCTGCGCATGCGCATCCCACAAAACCTCGCACGTGTTTTTACTCGACTAGCCTGCGGGATGCATCCTCTCGCACGTGTTTTTACTCGACTAGCCTGCAGGATGCATCCTCTCGCACGTGTTTTTACTCGACTAGCCTGCGGGATGCATCCTCTCGCACGTGTTTTTACTCGACTAGCCTGCAGGATGCATCCTCTCGCACGTGTTTTTAATCGACTAGCCTGCGGGATGCATCCTCTCGCACGTGTTTTTACTCGACTAGCCTGCGGGATGCATCCTCTCGCACGTGTTTTTGCTGGACTAGCCTGCGGGATGCATCCTCTCGCACGTGTTTTTGCTCGACTAGGCATGCGCATCCCAAAAAACCTGCGCATGCGCATCCCACAAAACCTGCGCATGCGCATACCACAAAACCTCGCACGTGTTTTTACTCGACTAGCCTGCGGGATGCATCCTCTCGCACGTGTTTTTGCTCGACTAGCCTGCGGGATGCATCCTCTCGCACGTGTTTGTGCTCGACTAGCCTGCGGGATGCATCCTCTCGCACGTGTTTTTACTCGACTAGCCTGCGGGATGCATCCTCTCGCACGTGTTTTTACTCGACTAGCCTGCAGGATGCATCCTCTCGCACGTGTTTTTAATCGACTAGCCTGCGGGATGCATCCTTTCGCACGTGTTTTTACTCGACTAGCCTGCGGGATGCATCCTCTCGCACGTGTTTGTGCTCGACTAGCCTGTGGGATGCATCCTCTCGCACGTGTTTTTACTCGACTAGCCTGCGGGATGCATCCTCTCGCACGTGTTTTTACTCGACTAGCCTGCAGGATGCATCCTCTCGCACGTGTTTTTGCTCGACTAGGCATGCGCATCCCAAAAAACCTGCGCATGCGCATCCCACAAAACCTGCGCATGCGCATACCACAAAACCTCGCACGTGTTTTTACTCGACTAGCCTGCGGGATGCATCCTCTCGCACGTGTTTTTGCTCGACTAGCCTGCGGGATGCATCCTCTCGCACGTGTTTGTGCTCGACTAGCCTGCGGGATGCATCCTCTCGCACGTGTTTTTACTCGACTAGCCTGCGGGATGCATCCTCTCGCACGTGTTTTTACTCGACTAGCCTGCAGGATGCATCCTCTCGCACGTGTTTTTAATCGACTAGCCTGCGGGATGCATCCTTTCGCACGTGTTTTTACTCGACTAGCCTGCGGGATGCATCCACTCGCACGTGTTTGTGCTCGACTAGCCTGCGGGATGCATCCTCTCGCACGTGTTTTTACTCGACTAGCCTGCGGGATGCATCCTCTCGCACGTGTTTCTGCTCGACTAGCCTGCGGGATGCATCCTCTCGCACGTGTTTTTACTCGACTACCCTGCGGGATGCATCCTCTCGCGCGTGTTTTTGCTCGACTAGCCATGCGCATCCCAAAAAACCTGCGCATGCGCATCCCACAAAACCTGCGCATGCGCATCCCACAAAACCTCGCACGTGTTTTTACTCGACTAGCCTGCGGGATGCATCCTCTCGCACGTATTTTTACTCGACTAGCCTGCAGGATGCATCCTCTCGCACGTGTTTTTACTCGACTAGTCTGCGGGATGCATCCTCTCGCACGTGTTTTTACTCGACTAGCCTGCAGGATGCATCCTCTCGCACGTGTTTTTAATCGACTAGCCTGCGGAATGCATCCTCTCGCACGTGTTTTTACTCGACTAGCCTGCGGGATGCATCCTCTCGCACGTGTTTTTGCTCGACTAGCCATGCGCATCCCAAAAAACCTGCGCATGCGCATTCCACAAAACCTGCGCATGCGCATCCCACAAAACCTCGCACGTGTTTTTACTCGACTAGCCTGCGGGATGCATCCTCTCGCACGTGTTTTTGCTCGACTAGCCTGCGGGATGCATCCTCTCGCACGTGTTTTTGCTCGACTAGCCTGCGGGATGCATCCTCTCGCACGTGTTTGTGCTCGACTAGCCTGCGGGATGCATCCTCTCGCACGTGTTTTTACTCGACTAGCCTGCGGGATGCATCCTCTCGCACGTGTTTTTGCTCGACTAGCCTGCGGGATGCATCCTCTCGCACGTGTTTTTGCTCGACTAGCCTGCGGGATGCATCCTCTCGCACGTGTTTTTACTCGACTAGCCTGCAGGATGCATCCTCTCGCACGTGTTTTTACTCGACTAGCCTGCGGGATGCATCCTCTCGCACGTGTTTTTACTCGACTAGCCTGCGGGATGCATCCTCTCGCACGTGTTTTTGCTCGACTAGCCTGCGGGATGCATCCTCTCGCACGTGTTTTTACTCGACTACCCTGCAGGATGCATCCTCTCGCACGTGTTTTTACTCGACTACCCTGCGGGATGCATCCTCTCGCACGTGTTTTTGCTCGACTAGCCATGCGCATCCCAAAAAACCTGCGCATGCGCATCCCACAAAACCTGCGCATGCGCATCCCACAAAACCTCGCACGTGTTTTTACTCGACTAGCCTGCGGGATGCATCCTCTCGCACGTGTTTTTGCTCGACTAGGCATGCGCATCCCAAAAAACCTGCGCATGCGCATCCCACAAAACCTGCGCATGCGCATCCCACAAAACCTCGCACGTGTTTTTACTCGACTAGCCTGCGGGATGCATCCTCTCGCACGTGTTTTTACTCGACTAGCCTGCGGGATGCATCCTCTCGCACGTGTTTTTACTCGACTAGCCTGCGGGATGCATCCTCTCGCACGTGTTTTTGCTCGACTAGCCATGCGCATCCCAAAAAACCTGCGCATGCGCATCCCACAAAACCTCGCACGTGTTTTTACTCGACTAGCCTGCGGGATGCATCCTCTCGCACGTGTTTTTGCTCGACTAGCCTGCGGGATGCATCCTCTCGCACGTGTTTTTGCTCGACTAGCCTGCGGGATGCATCCTCTCGCACGTGTTTTTACTCGACTAGCCTGCAGGATGCATCCTCTCGCACGTGTTTTTACTCGACTAGCCTGCGGGATGCATCCTCTCGCACGTGTTTTTACTCGACTACCCTGCGGGATGCATCCTCTCGCACGTGTTTTTGCTCGACTAGCCATGCGCATCCCAAAAAACCTGCGCATGCGCATCCCACAAAACCTCGCACGTGTTTTTACTCGACTAGCCTGCGGGATGCATCCTCTCGCACGTGTTTTTACTCGACTAGCCTGCGGGATGCATCCTCTCGCACGTGTTTTTACTCGACTACCCTGCGGGATGCATCCTCTCGCACGTGTTTTTGCTCGACTAGCCATGCGCATCCCAAAAAACCTGCGCATGCGCATCCCGCAAAACCTGCGCATGCGCAACCCACAAAACCTCGCACGTGTTTTTACTCGACTAGCCTGCGGGATGCATCCTCTCGCACGTGTTTTTACTCGACTAGCCTGCAGGATGCATCCTCTCGCACGTGTTTTTACTCGACTAGCCTGCGGGATGCATCCTCTCGCACGTGTTTTTACTCGACTAGCCTGCGTGATGCATCCTCTCGCACGTGTTTTTTCTGGACTAGCCTGCGGGATGCATCCTCTCGCACGTGTTTTTGCTCGACTAGCCATGCGCATTCCAAAAAACCTGCGCATGCGCATCCCACAAAACCTGCGCATGCGCATCCCACAATACCTCGCACGTGTTTTTACTCGACTAGCCTGCGGGATGCATCCTCTCGCACGTGTTTTTACTCGACTAGCCTGCGGGATGCATCCTCTCGCACGTGTTTTTGCTCGACTAGCCATGCGCATCCCAAAAAACCTGCGCATGCGCATCCCACAAAACCCTCACGTGTTTTTACTCGACTAGCCTGCGGGATGCATCCTCTCGCACGTGTTTTTACTCGACTAGCCTGCAGGATGCATCCTCTCGCACGTGTTTTTACTCGACTAGCCTGCGGGATGCATCCTCTCGCACGTGTTTTTACTCGACTAGCCTGCGTGATGCATCCTCTCGCACGTGTTTTTTCTGGACTAGCCTGCGGGATGCATCCTCTCGCACGTGTTTTTGCTCGACTAGCCATGCGCATTCCAAAAAACCTGCGCATGCGCATCCCACAAAACCTGCGCATGCGCATCCCACAATACCTCGCACGTGTTTTTACTCGACTAGCCTGCGGGATGCATCCTCTCGCACGTGTTTTTATTCGACTAGCCTGCGGGATGCATCCTCTCGCACGTGTTTTTGCTCGACTAGCCATGCGCATCCCAAAAAACCTGCGCATGCGCATCCCACAAAACCCTCACGTGTTTTTACTCGACTAGCCTGCGGGATGCATCCTCTCGCACGTGTTTTTACTCGACTAGCCTGCGGGATGCATCCTCTCGCACGTGTTTTTACTCGACTACCCTGCGGGATGCATCCTCTCGCACGTGTTTTTACTCGACTAGCCTGCGGGATGCATCCTCTCGCACGTGTTTTTGCTCGACTAGCCATGCGCATCCCACAAAACCCTCACGTGTTTTTACTCGACTAGCCTGCGGGATGCATCCTCTCGCACGTGTTTTTACTCGACTAGCCTGCGGGATGCATCCTCTCGCACGTGTTTTTACTCGACTACCCTGCAGGATGCATCCTCTCGCACGTGTTTTTACTCGACTACCCTGCGGGATGCATCCTCTCGCACGTGTTTTTGCTCGACTAGCCATGCGCATCCCAAAAAACCTGCGCATGCGCATCCCACAAAACCTGCGCATGCGCATCCCACAAAACCTCGCACGTGTTTTTACTCGACTAGCCTGCGGGATGCATCCTCTCGCACGTGTTTTTGCTCGACTAGGCATGCGCATCCCAAAAAACCTGCGCATGCGCATCCCACAAAACCTGCGCATGCGCATCCCACAAAACCTCGCACGTGTTTTTACTCGACTAGCCTGCGGGATGCATCCTCTCGCACGTGTTTTTACTCGACTAGCCTGCGGGATGCATCCTCTCGCACGTGTTTTTACTCGACTAGCCTGCGGGATGCATCCTCTCGCACGTGTTTTTGCTCGACTAGCCATGCGCATCCCAAAAAACCTGCGCATGCGCATCCCACAAAACCTCGCACGTGTTTTTACTCGACTAGCCTGCGGGATGCATCCTCTCGCACGTGTTTTTGCTCGACTAGCCTGCGGGATGCATCCTCTCGCACGTGTTTTTGCTCGACTAGCCTGCGGGATGCATCCTCTCGCACGTGTTTTTACTCGACTAGCCTGCAGGATGCATCCTCTCGCACGTGTTTTTACTCGACTAGCCTGCGGGATGCATCCTCTCGCACGTGTTTTTACTCGACTACCCTGCGGGATGCATCCTCTCGCACGTGTTTTTGCTCGACTAGCCATGCGCATCCCAAAAAACCTGCGCATGCGCATCCCACAAAACCTCGCACGTGTTTTTACTCGACTAGCCTGCGGGATGCATCCTCTCGCACGTGTTTTTACTCGACTAGCCTGCGGGATGCATCCTCTCGCACGTGTTTTTACTCGACTACCCTGCGGGATGCATCCTCTCGCACGTGTTTTTGCTCGACTAGCCATGCGCATCCCAAAAAAACCTGCGCATGCGCATCCCGCAAAACCTGCGCATGCGCAACCCACAAAACCTCGCACGTGTTTTTACTCGACTAGCCTGCGGGATGCATCCTCTCGCACGTGTTTTTACTCGACTAGCCTGCAGGATGCATCCTCTCGCACGTGTTTTTACTCGACTAGCCTGCGGGATGCATCCTCTCGCACGTGTTTTTACTCGACTAGCCTGCGTGATGCATCCTCTCGCACGTGTTTTTTCTGGACTAGCCTGCGGGATGCATCCTCTCGCACGTGTTTTTGCTCGACTAGCCATGCGCATTCCAAAAAACCTGCGCATGCGCATCCCACAAAACCTGCGCATGCGCATCCCACAATACCTCGCACGTGTTTTTACTCGACTAGCCTGCGGGATGCATCCTCTCGCACGTGTTTTTGCTCGACTAGCCTGCGGGATGCATCCTCTCGCACGTGTTTTTGCTCGACTAGCCTGCGGGATGCATCCTCTCGCACGTGTTTGTGCTCGACTAGCCTGCGGGATGCATCCTCTCGCACGTGTTTTTACTCGACTAGCCTGCGGGATGCAACCTCTCGCACGTGTTTTTGCTCGACTAGCCTGCGGGATGCATCCACTCGCACGTGTTTTTGCTCGAGTAGCCTGCGGGATGCATCCTCTCGCACGTGTTTTTACTCGACTAGCCTGCAGGATGCATCCTCTCGCACGTGTTTTTACTCGACTAGCCTGCGGGATGCATCCTCTCGCACGTGTTTTTACTCGACTACCCTGCGGGATGCATCCTCTCGCACGTGTTTTTGCTCGACTAGCCATGCGCATCCCAAAAAACCTGCGCATGCGCATCCCACAAAACCTCGCACGTGTTTTTACTCGACTAGCCTGCGGGATGCATCCTCTCGCACGTGTTTTTACTCGACTAGCCTGCGGGATGCATCCTCTCGCACGTGTTTTTACTCGACTAGCCTGCGGGATGCATCCTCTCGCACGTGTTTTTACTCGACTAGCCTGCGGGATGCATCCTGTCGCACGTGTTTTTACTCGACTAGCCTGCGGGATGCATCCTCTCGCACGTGTTTTTGCTCGACTAGCCTGCGGGATGCATCCTCTCGCACGTGTTTTTGCTCGACTAGCCTGCGGGATGCATCCTCTCGCACGTGTTTGTGGTCGACTAGCCTGCGGGATGCATCCTCTCGCACGTGTTTTTGCTCGACTAGCCTGCGGGATGCGTCCTCTCGCACGTGTTTTTGCTCGACTAGCCTGCGGGATGCATCCTCTCGCACGTGTTTTTACTCGACTAGCCTGCAGGATGCATCCTCTCGCACGTGTTTTTACTCGACTAGCTTGCGGGATGCATCCTCTCCCACGTGTTTTTACTCGACTACCCTGCGGGATGCATCCTCTCGCACGTGTTTTTGCTCGACTAGCCATGCGCATCCCAAAAAAACCTGCGCATGCGCATCCCACAAAACCTCGCACGTGTTTTTACTCGACTAGCCTGCGGGATGCATCCTCTCGCACGTGTTTTTACTCGACTAGCCTGCGGGATGCATCCTCTCGCACGTGTTTTTACTCGACTACCCTGCGGGATGCATCCTCTCGCACGTGTTTTTGCTCGACTAGCCATGCGCATCCCAAAAAACCTGCGCATGCGCATCCCACAAAACCTCGCACGTGTTTTTACTCGACTAGCCTGCGGGATGCATCCTCTCGCACGTGTTTTTACTCGACTAGCCTGCGGGATGCATCCTCTCGCACGTGTTTTTACTCGACTAGCCTGCGGGATGCATCCTCTCGCACGTGTTTTTACTCGACTAGCCTGCGGGATGCATCCTCTCGCACGTGTTTTTACTCGACTAGCCTGCGGGATGCATCCTCTCGCACGTGTTTTTGCTCGACTAGCCTGCGGGATGCATCCTCTCGCACGTGTTTTTGCTCGACTAGCCTGCGGGATGCATCCTCTCGCACGTGTTTGTGGTCGACTAGCCTGCGGGATGCATCCTCTCGCACGTGTTTTTGCTCGACTAGCCTGCGGGATGCGTCCTCTCGCACGTGTTTTTGCTCGACTAGCCTGCGGGATGCATCCTCTCGCACGTGTTTTTACTCGACTAGCCTGCAGGATGCATCCTCTCGCACGTGTTTTTACTCGACTAGCTTGCGGGATGCATCCTCTCCCACGTGTTTTTACTCGACTACCCTGCGGGATGCATCCTCTCGCACGTGTTTTTGCTCGACTAGCCATGCGCATCCCAAAAAACCTGCGCATGCGCATCCCACAAAACCTCGCACGTGTTTTTACTCGACTAGCCTGCGGGATGCATCCTCTCGCACGTGTTTTTACTCGACTAGCCTGCGGGATGCATCCTCTCGCACGTGTTTTTACTCGACTACCCTGCGGGATGCATCCTCTCGCACGTGTTTTTGCTCGACCAGCCATGCGCATCCCAAAAAACCTGCGCATGCGCATCCCACAAAACCTGCGCATGCGCATCCCACAAAACCTCGCACGTGTTTTTACTCGACTAGCCTGCGGGATGCATCCTCTCGCACGTGTTTTTACTCGACTAGCCTGCAGGATGCATCCTCTCGCACGTGTTTTTAATCGACTAGCCTGCGGGATGCATCCTCTCGCACGTGTTTTTACTCGACTAGCCTGCGGGATGCATCCTCTCGCACGTGTTTTTGCTGGACTAGCCTGCGGGATGCATCCTCTCGCACGTGTTTTTGCTCGACTAGGCATGCGCATCCCAAAAAACCTGCGCATGCGCATCCCACAAAACCTGCGCATGCGCATCCCACAAAACCTCGCACGTGTTTTTACTCGACTAGCCTGCGGGATGCATCCTCTCGCACGTGTTTTTGCTCGACTAGCCTGCGGGATGCATCCTCTCGCACGTGTTTTTGCTCGACTAGCCTGCGGGATGCATCCTCTCGCACGTGTTTGTGCTCGACTAGCCTGCGGGATGCATCCTCTCGCACGTGTTTTTACTCGACTAGCCTGCGGGATGCATCCTCTCGCACGTGTTTTTGCTCGACTAGCCTGCGGGATGCATCCTATCGCACGTGTTTTTGCTCGACTAGCCTGCGGGATGCATCCTCTCGCACGTGTTTTTACTCGATTAGCCTGCAGGATGCATCCTCTCGCACGTGTTTTTACTCGACTACCCTGCAGGATGCATCCTCTCGCACGTGTTTTTACTCGACTACCCTGCGGGATGCATCCTCTCGCACGTGTTTTTGCTCGACTAGCCATGCGCATCCCAAAAAACCTGCGCATGCGCATCCCACAAAACCTGCGCATGCGCATCCCACAAAACCTCGCACGTGTTTTTACTCGACTAGCCTGCGGGATGCATCCTCTCGCACGTGTTTTTACTCGACTAGCCTGCGGGATGCATCCTCTCGCACGTGTTTTTACTCGACTAGACTGCGGGATGCATCCTCTCGCACGTGTTTGTGCTCGACTAGCCTGCGGAATGCATCCTCTCGCACGTGTTTTTACTCGACTAGCCTGCGGGATGCATCCTCTCGCACGTGTTTCTGCTCGACTAGCCTGCGGGATGCATCCTCTCGCACGTGTTTTTACTCGACTACCCTGCGGGATGCATCCTCTCGCGCGTGATTTTGCTCGACTAGCCATGCGCATCCCAAAAAACCTGCGCATGCGCATCCCACAAAACCTGCGCATGCGCATCCCACAAAACCTCGCACGTGTTTTTACTCGACTAGCCTGCGGGATGCATCCTCTCGCACGTGTTTTTACTCGACTAGCCTGCGGGATGCATCCTCTCGCACGTGTTTTTACTCGACTAGACTGCGGGATGCATCCTCTCGCACGTGTTTGTGCTCGACTAGCCTGCGGGATGCATCCTCTCGCACGTGTTTTTACTCGACTAGCCTGCGGGATGCATCCTCTCGCACGTGTTTCTGCTCGACTAGCCATGCGCATCCCAAAAAACCTGCGCATGCGCATCCCACAAAACCTGCGCATGCGCATCCCACAAAACCTCGCACGTGTTTTTACTCGACTAGCCTGCGGGATGCATCCTCTCGCACGTGTTTTTACTCGACTAGCCTGCAGGATGCATCCTCTCGCACGTGTTTTTACTCGACTAGCCTGCGGGATGCATCCTCTCGCACGTGTTTTTACTCGACTAGCCTGCGGGATGCATCCTCTCGCACGTGTTTTTACTCGACTAGCCTGCAGGATGCATCCTCTCGCACGTGTTTTTAATCGACTAGCCTGCGGGATGCATCCTTTCGCACGTGTTTTTACTCGACTAGCCTGCGGGATGCATCCTCTCGCACGTATTTTTACTCGACTAGCCTGCAGGATGCATCCTCTCGCACGTGTTTTTACTCGACTAGCCTGCGGGATGCATCCTCTCGCACGTGTTTTTACTCGACTAGCCTGCAGGATGCATCCTCTCGCACGTGTTTTTAATCGACTAGCCTGCGGGATGCATCCTCTCGCACGTGTTTTTACTCGACTAGCCTGCGGGATGCATCCTCTCGCACGTGTTTTTGCTCGACTAGCCTGCGGGATGCATCCTCTCGCACGTGTTTTTACTCGACTAGCCTGCAGGATGCATCCTCTCGCACGTGTTTTTACTCGATTGGCTTGCGGGATGCATCCTCTCGCACGTGTTTTTACTCGACTACCCTGCGGGATGCATCCTCTCGCACGTGTTTTTGCTCGACTAGCCATGCGCATCCCAAAAAACCTGCGCATGCGCATCCCACAAAACCTCGCACGTGTTTTTACTCGACCAGCCTGCGGGATGCATCCTCTCGCACGTGTTTTTACTCGACTAGCCTGCGGGATGCATCCTCTCGCACGTGTTTTTACTCGACTACCCTGCGGGATGCATCCTCTCGCACGTGTTTTTGCTCGACTAGCCATGCGCATCCCAAAAAACCTGCGCATGCGCATCCCACAAAACCTGCGCATGCGCATCCCACAAAACCTCGCACGTGTTTTTACTCGACTAGCCTGCGGGATGCATCCTCTCGCACGTGTTTTTACTCGACTAGCCTGCAGGATGCATCCTCTCGCACGTGTTTTTACTCGACTAGCCTGCGGGATGCATCCTCTCGCACGTGTTTTTACTCGACTAGCCTGCGTGATGCATCCTCTCGCACGTGTTTTTTCTGGACTAGCCTGCGGGATGCATCCTCGCGCACGTGTTTTTGCTCGACTAGCCATGCGCATCCCAAAAAACCTGCGCATGCGCATCCCACAAAACCTGCGCATGCGCATCCCACAAAACCTCGCACGTGTTTTTACTCGACTAGCCTGCGGGATGCATCCTCTCGCACGTGTTTTTGCTCGACTAGCCTGCGGGATGCATCCTCTCGCACGTGTTTTTGCTCGACTAGCCTGCGGGATGCATCCTCTCGCACGTGTTTGTGCTCGACTAGCCTGCGGGATGCATCCTCTCGCACGTGTTTTTACTCGACTAGCCTGCGGGATGCAACCTCTCGCACGTGTTTTTGCTCGACTAGCCTGCGGGATGCATCCACTCGCACGTGTTTTTGCTCGAGTAGCCTGCGGGATGCATCCTCTCGCACGTGTTTTTACTCGACTAGCCTGCAGGATGCATCCTCTCGCACGTGTTTTTACTCGACTAGCCTGCGGGATGCATCCTCTCGCACGTGTTTTTACTCGACTACCCTGCGGGATGCATCCTCTCGCACGTGTTTTTGCTCGACTAGCCATGCGCATCCCAAAAAACCTGCGCATGCGCATCCCACAAAACCTCGCACGTGTTTTTACTCGACTAGCCTGCGGGATGCATCCTCTCGCACGTGTTTTTACTCGACTAGCCTGCGGGATGCATCCTCTCGCACGTGTTTTTACTCGACTAGCCTGCGGGATGCATCCTCTCGCACGTGTTTTTACTCGACTAGCCTGCGGGATGCATCCTCTCGCACGTGTTTTTACTCGACTAGCCTGCGGGATGCATCCTCTCGCACGTGTTTTTGCTCGACTAGCCTGCGGGATGCATCCTCTCGCACGTGTTTTTGCTCGACTAGCCTGCGGGATGCATCCTCTCGCACGTGTTTGTGGTCGACTAGCCTGCGGGATGCATCCTCTCGCACGTGTTTTTGCTCGACTAGCCTGCGGGATGCATCCTCTCGCACGTGTTTTTGCTCGACTAGCCTGCGGGATGCATCCTCTCGCACGTGTTTTTACTCGACTAGCCTGCAGGATGCATCCTCTCGCACGTGTTTTTACTCGACTAGCTTGCGGGATGCATCCTCTCCCACGTGTTTTTACTCGACTACCCTGCGGGATGCATCCTCTCGCACGTGTTTTTGCTCGACTAGCCATGCGCATCCCAAAAAACCTGCGCATGCGCATCCCACAAAACCTCGCAAGTGTTTTTACTCGACTAGCCTGCGGGATGCATCCTCTCGCACGTGTTTTTACTCGACTAGCCTGCGGGATGCATCCTCTCGCACGTGTTTTTACTCGACTAGCCTGCGGGATGCATCCTCTCGCACGTGTTTTTACTCGACTAGCCTGCAGGATGCATCCTCTCGCACGTGTTTTTAATCGACTAGCCTGCGGGATGCATCCTCTCGCACGTGTTTTTACTCGACTAGCCTGCGGGATGCATCCTCTCGCACGTGTTTTTGCTGGACTAGCCTGCGGGATGCATCCTCTCGCACGTGTTTTTGCTCGACTAGGCATGCGCATCCCAAAAAACCTGCGCATGCGCATCCCACAAAACCTGCGCATGCGCATCCCACAAAACCTCGCACGTGTTTTTACTCGACTAGCCTGCGGGATGCATCCTCTCGCACGTGTTTTTGCTCGACTAGCCTGCGGGATGCATCCTCTCGCACGTGTTTTTGCTCGACTAGCCTGCGGGATGCATCCTCTCGCACGTGTTTGTGCTCGACTAGCCTGCGGGATGCATCCTCTCGCACGTGTTTTTACTCGACTAGCCTGCGGGATGCATCCTCTCGCACGTGTTTTTACTCGACTAGCCTGCAGGATGCATCCTCTCGCACGTGTTTTTAATCGACTAGCCTGCGGGATGCATCCTCTCGCACGTGTTTTTACTCGACTAGCCTGCGGGATGCATCCTCTCGCACGTGTTTTTGCTGGACTAGCCTGCGGGATGCATCCTCTCGCACGTGTTTTTGCTCGACTAGGCATGCGCATCCCAAAAAACCTGCGCATGCGCATCCCACAAAACCTGCGCATGCGCATCCCACAAAACCTCCCACGTGTTTTTACTCGACTAGCCTGCGGGATGCATCCTCTCGCACGTGTTTTTGCTCGACTAGC